>NC_090225.1:25895184-25975184 GCF_024489055.1 Chanodichthys erythropterus | reverse complement strand
AAACATTTCAGTGAGTATGAGACATTAAAACTCTGCATCCCAATGCATTTACCAAGTATTCAGCTCTGATCTAAAAATCGGGCTATGGGGGTTAATTATATCAAATTATCCATGTGACTGTGTTGATCCATTTACCTCTGTGGCCAACTAAAGACAGTGACTAACAAGAAAAATTCAAACTTAAAGCTTGATCAGTGGAACACAAGCAGAAGCTCAACCCAACCTGAATAACGCACAAGAACAAACATCTCTAAGAAACTCAAACGTGCTGCGTAACCAATGAGGTTCATTCTTGTGCGTTACGCAGCACGGTTAAGCTTCTGGAGGCGGTTTGATGTGTTATTTAGGTTCGGTTGAGCTTCTGCTTATGTTCGCTGATCAATGTTTACATGTCAATAAAAGCCTAAATTAAATCTGTTCATCATAACGAGCGATCGATTCTCTTCAGAAAATTTAATCTAAATCTAAACCGCTCGATTCATATGGATTAGTTTGAAGTGTCAAAGTGGTAGTTGCAAAGGCAAAATTTTCATTTTGGGGTGAATTAAAGGATTAGTCCACTTTCAAATAAGATTTTCCTGATAATTTACTCACCCCCATGTCATCCAAGATGTCCATGTCTTTCTTTCTTCAATCAAAAAGAAATGAAGGTTTTTGATGAAAACATTCCAGGATTATTCTCCTTATAGTGGACTTCATTGGACTCCAAATGGTTGACAGTTTCAGTGCAGCTTCAAAGGGCTTTAAACGATACCAGACGAGGAATAAGGGTCTTATCTAGCAAAACGATTTGTCATGTTAGAAAAAAATGTAAATGTATATGCTTTTATAAACAAATTATCCTTCCAAGTGGTTCTGCCAAAACTGCACATTCTTCAAAAAGCTTACGCTGTACGTCCTACGCCTTCCCTATTCTACTTACGGAACAAACGCAGCACCAGTTCCATTTTTTCCATAAGTAGAATAGGGAAGGTGTAGGACATATAGCATAAACTTTTTGAAGAACACGAAAGTGCGGCGATCTTGGAAGGCGATCATTTGTTTATATAAAGCATATACATTACATTTTTTTTCTGAAAATGACCGATCGTTTCGCTAGCCTCGTCTGGTATCGTTTAAAGCTCTTTGAAGCTGCACTGAAACTGTAATTTGGACCTTCAACTGTCTGGAGGCCAGTGAAGTCCACTATAAGGAGAATAATCCTGGAATGTTTTCATCAAAAACCTGAAGAAAGAAAGACATGAACATCTTGGATGACATGGGGGTGAGTAAATTATCAGGAAAATTTTATTTGAAAGTGAACTAATCCTTTAACACTGACATAAAAAAATAAAAACGGCACTACTGACCTCTGATGCAAATTAATTTAATATAATGAGAAATCAAACTTTCCTTTAAGTGGTGTGAAGGTAGTTGACTACTATTTAAAAAAAAAAAAGTACTATAAAAACATTGTAACTTTATGGAAGCTTGTTTCAAAAAAGGTAATTGCGACTTTTTAATCTTGCAATTCTGAGAAAATTATAAACTCACAACTGCAAGAAATAAAGTCTGAAATATGGCATAAAAAGTCACAGTTACCTTTTTTTAATGGTGAGTTTATAACTCGCAATTTAGACTTTATCTCTCGTAATATTGGGAGATATAAACCCACAATTGCGAGAAAAAAGGCAGCTGCCATACCAAACTGTCAAAGTCCAGACAAAAGTGTTTTTAAGGGGGCACTGAACGGCTGGACAGAAAAGGAATGGAACAGCATACAGGGGTCTGGAAGCATGTTTTTAAATGTTACTTTAATTAGACAAGTTATTTTTAACTTTACACGCATCAACATGGAAGGACGTTCAAAAAAAACATCACAAAGGATGACATAATGCCCAAACACGACTGTCTGAATGTGTTTGGCTGTAGCGGTTGTGCTTTAAACTGGATGAATATAAAAACGTCATTTTTCAGAGAATTTTTCTTTGAAAGATTCATACTTTTCTTCAGCAAGGATCCATTAAATGTATCAAAAATGACAGTTGTTGAAAATATATTTTCATCAAAGAATCCTGAAACTTTCCAGTTTCCCCAAAAATACTAAGCAGCACAATAATAAGATAATAATAAGACATTTTATTAGTATATCAGAATGATTTCTGAAGGATCATGTGACAACTGAAGACTGGAGTAATCACAGAAATAAATTACAATTTAATATATATTCAAATAGAAAACAGCCATTTTAAATTGTTGTAATATTTTTCAAAATGACAGTTTTTACTATATTTTTAATCAAATATTTTCCAAATGTTTAACTGGCTGTAATTTTGTTGATTTTTTCTTCTCTCAGCAGGGACAGAGAAATGACATCATACCAGGTTAGGAACTATTTTCACTTTAAAAAGAGAACAGGAAAAAGAGAAAATGGCAGAACACAGGCACTCAGCCACATTGATAGTTGGAGAAGATAGTGAGGACTCACTGTGCTCTTCTTTCAGTGACAGTTCACACACACACACACACACACACACACACACACACACACACACACACACACACACACACACACACACACACACACACACACACACACACACACACACACACACACACACACACACACACACACACACACACACACACTTTATCAGACTGGCGGCTCGCCCACCTGAGCATCCTTGAACATTCTTTTGAGGCTCTTCTGCATCAGTTTGAGTTTGCGGGACTGAACTCCACTGTAGGCCAGCAGCATCCCTCCAAACTGCTTCTCTGTGATTCTGCCGTCCACCGGATCATTCCTCTCAAACTACACACACACACAAACACACAAAGAGGGAATGCTGAGTAATGGCCTCAGAAGTTAATCTTGTGTTCAGCTAGTCAATATAATTTACAATTCATGTTCGACTGAATGCTTAAGCGTGGGCACAGCTGTGCCAGGTCACAAAGACTTGGAGGATTAAAAGTAGCTGACAGCAAAAGTTGAACAACTCTCTCTCGTTGGAATGCATTAGGGTTTGACCATTAGATTCATTTAAATAAAAGCTCTGCCATTATCTACTCAACTATGAATGTGCCAGGTTTGAAACATAAACTGACATTGAAAGCCAGGGTGGAAAACTATTACCAGTGAATAATGCTGTAACTTTAAACTGCTACGAGTACAAGTGTTTCAGAGCTGCACTGTACTTCAGTGGAAACACTTATCAGCAGTGGAAACACATTTGTTTCCTTATTTCACTGGAACAGGTTGAGCACCACAGAAAAATATAGATTAGAGCACGAATCTGAGAGCTGAGTACTGGAGAGAACATTAGAATTATACATTAGAAACATTAGAAATATAACTTTCCAACACTGGATAAGCTCCCATTACAACACAGATAAATGAAAGAACAGCTACTCAAAAATTGGAGATGCTCTTTCTGCATTAGATACACCTAAGAGTGAATAAATCATAACAGAATTTTACATTTTGGGGTATAATATTTCTTTAAAAGGGACAGTTCTGGTCAAAAGACTTGTCACTTCATTATTACTGATTGTCAGAACTGTGTGACAGAAAAGATTCATCATTGATGTCTGTAATCTTAGATTTTAGATGCTCAGTCCAGAGAATGTCCTGTGTGTGGGAGCTGTTAACATAGGTGGGAGAGATTGAGGAATATCTGACAGAACAGAGAGCTGCAGTCTCAGCACATCTCAAAGACCAGATAACGAGAGAGAGAGAGCGAGCGAGAGAGCGAGAGAGAGAGAGAGAGAGAGAGAGAGAGAGAGAGAGAGAGATCTAAAAGGTGTCTGTGACAGAGGCTGCCCAAAGCACTGACACACTGTCAGACCCTAAGGAGGTTACATCACATCCAGTGTCCATCACACCACACTGCTGCCAACTGCTCTCAAGCCCTTACTATCTGGGTTTCCATCCAAAGGTTAAGTGAATCTTTTCAAAGTTCGCAACAAAAAAACAAACAAACAAACAAATGTGAATTAGGTGCGTGAGTGGTATAGGTAACCTAGTAACCAATAGTAAATAAAACCCCATCAGCTGATTAGTCATGTGGGTTAAATGTTCGCTACGTCAGAATTTATTTTCGGCAGATGAGTTTCTATCTACCATTTTTAGCATTAACTCTTTTTCGCACAAGTCAAAAAACCACCCCAAGTGAGTGTAAAAACTTTTTTCAGAATCTTTTGATGTGATACTTTAAAATGCACATAAAACAGGGTGATGCAAACATAGCTACTGACTTATTACCAGTTGTAATGTAACGTTTTTTTTGTTTTGTTTTTTAACCAACCAAGTTGTTTTGGACATTTACCATGGAAGTACTATAGTTTACTCTGAAGTACTTCCAAGAGTGGTTGACCAGGTTTTTACAATGACCAATATCTAAAGAGCAGGGTGGCAGATGACTCATATAATAAAAATATGTTATTAAATATGTTAAAGGTGCTAAAGTGGATGTTTTGTTTTATACATTTTTGCAATATTACTTGAAACTGTCTTTACTAACTGATAAAAGACTATTTATTAGGTGCACTGAAATTAATCATATTAATATACATCATCTGTGCACGAGGTAGGGCCTTAAAAACATCAGCCAATCATTTACGCGATCATCGCGTAAACGATTGGCCCTCTGGCTTGTCAATCACTGACATGACGTTCCTTGTGAGAGACGAGCACGGCTGCGCGCTCCAGTAACTTTCCACACTCCACAGGCGCCGCATGCAATGTTTTTGTCAGGAGACAGGAGTAACAACTGCAGATTATGAGTTACCTGCGGTGAGTCCGACATAATGAATCCACTAACACGACAGAGCGAATGCTGGTGGTAAACACTCGTGTTCCAATACTCGTGCACGACTTTTGGGAGGCGTTCCTTTGATATGAGCTGTGAAGGAGGGGGCTGTTCTTACGCATGCGCTCATTTCAAAAACTCAGTAACAGTCTTTGGTTTCTCAGTCGATGAAAAAATCCTCTCTATCACCTTTAAGTCCATTTAATTGTGGTAAATGAGATCAACACTTTTTTTTTTTTTATTACTACCTCTTTTTACCACTACCTCTGTTTATTTTAAGTATTCTTTTCTTTCTTTCTTTCTTTCTTTCTTTCTTTCTTTCTTTCTTTCTTTCTTTCTTTCTTTCTTTCTTTCTTTCTTTCTTTCTTTCTTTCTTTCCATCCCATAACACTAAATTAGGATTAATGCTTTCTTACTTCCAGGACAGCTCACAATATTTTGAGTGGAATGAGGTTGTAATAGTAAATTATGCATAAGTCTGAGGCTTCCACTGGTGACATTGGCTGACAAATTTCAACCTCAATTTATTTTCCTGTCATCTCTCATATGTAATCTGCACTTCACCGTCTTCCTCGACTTCTGTGCCGTACCTCGAGTTTAAGCACATCATGTTGTAATTTCCTCTGGAACTCCAAGAAACTGCCGATGGTGAGCTTGCCCTTCAGGTCAGCCCCGAAAAAGTAGGTGGTGAGAGCTGAACTGCAGCCTCCTGTTTTCAGAGTGTTTCCTGTGGTGGAGCGATCTCTGTGTCTCATGCCCATACTGGTCTGAGAACGAATGATACTCTGAACCTGAAAAAAATAATAATTCACGTGAATAATTAATTTCATTTATAGAGCATAAATGTAAGGGAGGAGAAAAAGGAGGGGCAAAAATGAGGAGGTGGAAAAGAAAGAGGAGGGGGAAAAGGAGAAGGATGTGGAGGAGGACAAGGAGGAAGAGGAGAAAATGGAGAAGGAGGTGGAAAAGGGCAATGAGGAAGATGAGAAAAAGGAGAAAGATGTGAAGGAGGAGGAGGAGGAGAAGAAAAGGAGGAGGAGGATGAGAAAAAAAGAAGGAGGTGGTGAAAAAGGACAAGGAGAAGGATAAAGTAAAAGAAGGACAAGGAGGAAAAGAGGGAGGAAGAGTAGGAGGAGAAGAAGAAAAAATTTGAAAGAGGAGGGGTTGAGGGAGAAGGATGAGGGACAAGAGAGGTGGAGAATGTTTAAGAGGAGGGGAAAAGAATAAGGAGGGGGAGGAGGAAGAGAAAGACAAGGAGCAAAAGTAGGAGGAGAAAAATGAGGAGGTGGAAAAGAGGGAGGGGAAAGGAGGAGGAGGGGAAAAGAGAAGGATGTGGGGAAGAAGGACAAGGAGGATAACGAAAAGGAAAGGAAGGAGAAAATGGAGAAGGAGGTGGAGAAGGGCAAGGAGGAGGAGGAGAAAAGAAGGAGGAGGATGATGAGAAAAAAGGATGAGAAAAAGGAGAATGATGTGGAGAAGAAGGACAAGGAGGAGAAGAAAAAGGAGGAGGAGGAGAAAAAAGAAGGAGGTGGAGAAGAAGAACAAGGAGGAGAAAAAAATGAGAAGAACAAGGACGAGGAGGAAGGAAGAGAAGTAGGCAGAGGATAGGAATGATTAGAAGAAGTAGGTGGAAGGAGAAAAAGATAGAAAGAAGGAAGAGGAGAAAAAGAGGAGAATGAGCACAAGGATATAAAGGAGAAGCTCCTCATGCTCCTCCTTTAACCCTTATTCCTCTACTACTTGTCCTTTTTCTTCTTTTCCTCCACATGCTCCAGAAAGATAAGTAGAAGAAGAATGAGGAGTAAGATGAGGAGAAGGATGATGAGGACGGAGAAAGAATGTCTTTCTTTCTTTTTCTACATATCATTCACTGATGAACACTGAACTCCAAGAAAACTGAAAACAGCAAGGAAGACAAGAGCACTGGGAGGAATTCAAGGACTCTTTTCAGGGTGATGGTGTAAATGTCCAGGGACTGGTGGAGGTTCAGAAGGAGCTAGGACATTGTCTAGGACATCAATAGTATTTAGCTCTCTGGGAATAAGGGAGGCCTGTTGTTTAGGAGTGATGTATTTGTTTGGTTCTGGGACAGCAACTAAACATAAGCATCAATACATCAACAAATGACAGCATAAATACTGCCATTTCAATCAATCATTCCAAGAGGGCTGAATGCTCCTAAAGATCATGCATTTTTATTCACTTACTTTAGCTTAAGTGTAGCATACTAAAAGACTGCAATTGATGTTATGAAAGGTAGAAAAAATTGTTCCCTAAAAATGATTAGCTCTAACCTGGATGATCTGTGACGACACAGACCTGTGACCTGTGATAGGGGCAGACGTGGCCTAAGGGTTTGGGAGCCAGCCTGGTAACCCGAAGGTTGCAGGTTTGAGTCTCAATACTGTCAGGAAATGTCTGAGAAGCCCTTGAGCAAGATTACTGGAGGTCCCCATCCATAGACAAGAGCATTAAATATATTCCCTTTGATGTGGCTAGTATATTTGCTCAGTTGAGCACATACAGTGTGTTTACAGACGGGTACTGCATTTACTCTGAATGCGCTGGGAAAGAGAAAGACCTGCTACTACCAGGTGAATGACTCAGAGTGACTGCAAATGAAAGGCAAATGTAGCCTGAGGGGCAAACGAAAACAAAACAAACAGCTGAAAACTGCAACCAAAATACACAATACACTGTCAGAAAAAAATATGTGTAAAAAACCCTTTAGGGATACAACAGCTCGTCACTGAGGTAGTACCTTTAAAGGGACAGATTTGTACCTTATCTTCCTCTAAAAGGAACATATTAGATATTACATATGTATACCCTTAAGGTACTACTATGAACATTTAGGGTAAAAAGGTACAAATATGTACCCATGAGACAAGCTGTTGTACCCAATTTTTGCACTTTTTTTCTGAGAGTGTACTAATGCATGTTCCTTTAAATGTGTTCATTTATACCTTTAAAGGTTTTGGCTACATTGATGCTGTCAGTCCAAATCCAATTATTTGTGTATCCAATGGGAATCAGATCCAAATGATTGACTGTTGACACTGTGTATCGCAACTGGAAGGGGTTTTCAATACAGATGTCATATCACAACTGGACAATAGCCACTCGATGCTTGGCTACTACGTCTTATGAGGCAGCGGCAGAAGCATGAAGGACTGGCATGTGTGAATTTATTCCCTGCTGCTTTCTCCACAGGTCTCAAAACACAAAGAGGTGTGTAGACCAGGCAAACTAGCAGTATATTGTAATTTTCCACTCTACATGCACTTCACAACAACCTTGTTTCTACAACCACTTTTATCATGCTTCCTACAACACCATCTAACAAGTTTATGTGGCGTGAGAAAATGACATAGGCTGAAAAGCTATGCGACATCTGATCAGAGAGGTCAGACTGAAACGGATTTCCAGAAATGTGATTCAAATAGGATTTCAAAGCACATATGAATGATGCTTGACAGATTTGTAAAAATCAGTTTACACTTGCTAAATATGATCAGATTCCAATAGGATATGCACAAAAATTGGATTTGGACTGACAGTCTGACAAGTCTTTTGTGTTCACCTACTTGCTCAAACTCCTCAAGGTCGACCTCTCCATCTCCATTTAAGTCAAACATCTTGAAGGCGATTTCAAAGTTCCTCTGAGGAGCTGCAAAGGGATGAAACAGAGGATTTGCAATCCAAAGGTATGACACCAGGTAATTTCATGTACACATAATGGTTATTTCTGCATTTCTTAAAGGTTAAAAATATAACTATCAATCATTTTTCCACTTAACACTAAAAAATAAAGTATTAAAGTAAGGGTGCTTTGATCGTTATCTGCTGAAAATAGCTTTATATAGTTTGAAATCGGTAATCGACCCCAAAAGTCCTGATTAGATCACCCTTATATTTAAGTAATTTTGACCAAAATATTTTAAATGATTTCCACTCACATCAGGTGAAGATTTCAGTCATATCAGTGGTCTAATAAGAGCTGTTTAATCCTACATAAGGGTGGTCGATCAATGACCAACCAAATACAACTCACTTTATCTTTGTAACCCCTATTATTGGACCCTTCTAGTTGCAGAGTGAACAACTTGGTGACAAATACACCTGTGAATACTTCTATAATTACATCAGTAAACTACAACTTTTGCTTAAATGCGTAAAGATGCATCCTCTCCAATAGGTGTCAGTATTAAGTCCAAAAACACTGTTGTATTGGTTAGTCCTAGTACACACTAGATGATGTTCAAATCTTAAAGGAACACTCCACTTTTTTTGAAAATAGGCTCATTTTCCAACTCCCCTAGAGTTAAACAGTTGAGTTTTACCGTTTTCGAATCCATTCAGCCGATCTCCGGTTCTGGCGGTACCACTTTTAGCATAGCTTAGCATAGTTCATTGAATCTGATTAGACCGTTAGCATCGCGCTTAAAAATGACCAAAGAGTTTTGATATTTTTCCTATTTAAAACTTGACTCTTCTGTAGTTAAATCGTGTACTAAGACCGACAGAAAATGAAAAGTTGCGATTTTCTAGGCTGATATGGCTAGGAACTTTACTCTCATTCCAGCGTAATAATCAAGGAACTTTGCTGCCGTATCATGGCTGCAGCAGTGCAATGATATTAAGCAGCGTCTCTCACATACGTCTCCATGGTTGCAAGGCACGTTCCCTGTGCAAGCAGGGGCTCACGGGCGCTGCGTAATATCATTGCACTCATGGAACGGCAGCAAAGTTCCTTGATTATTACGCCTGAATGAGAGTATAGTTCCTAGCCATATCAGCCTAGAAAATCGCAACTTTTCATTTTCTGTCGGTCTTAGTACACGATTTAACTACAGAAGAGTCAAGTTTTAAATAGGAAAAATATCAAAACTCTTTGGTCATTTTTAAGCGCAATGCTAACGGTCTAATCAGATTCAATGAACTATGCTAAGCTATGCTAAAAGTGGTACCGCCAGAACCGGAGATCGGCTGAATGGATTCGAAAACGGTAAAACTCAGCTGTTTAACTCTAGGGGAGTTGGAAAATGAGCCTATTTTCAAAAAAAGTGTAGTGTTCCTTTAACTGATTTCAAAACCAATGGAGACCACAGACACAAGGACAGTTTTAACTGTTTTTTAAAGGATTAGTCAACTTTCAAATAAAATTTTCTTGATAATTTACTCATCCCCATGTCATCCAAGATGTTCATGTCTTTCTTTCTTCGGTCAAAAAGAAATGAAGGTTTTCGATGAAAACATTCCAGGATTATTCTCCTTATAGTGGACTTCACTGGCCTCCAAAATTAGTTTTAGTGCATCTTCAAAGGGCCTTTGAAGCTGCACTGAAACTGTAATTTTGACCTTCAACGGTCTGGAGGCCATTGAAGTCCACTATAAGGAGAATAATCCTGGAATGTTTTCATCAAAAACCTTAATTTCCTTTCGACTGAATAAAGAAAGACATGAACATCTTGGATGACATGGGGGTGAGTAAATTATCAGGAAAATTTTATTTGATAGTGGACTAATCCTTTAACATAATACGCACACGATTCTGCTAGACTGCTGGACCACATACCTGCCGATTTTAGTATCGATTTCACATTGGCAATTCCACAGACACATGGTCTCACAGAAACTTGCGTGATCAAACATGACTTGAGAAGAAAAACAAATACGGAGGACTCACTTGTTTCATACACTGCAATTAGGGCACATGCCTTTTTCTTGTCGGCCCTGTTGTGATAGTTCTTGCACGAAACATTATAAAGCCATAGTTGTAAAAGTCAATCTTCTTTCTCAATACTCTACTTTAGTGGCTGCCATGTTTCAGCTATAAAAGCAAGTATCATCCGGTTGGTGAAACTTACTCTCTCATTGGCAATTGCGGGTATCCCACCAGAGGCAGCCTGACCAAGAGTCATAAATATCAAACATGTTTG
Source organism: Chanodichthys erythropterus (assembly GCF_024489055.1). NCBI lineage: Eukaryota > Metazoa > Chordata > Actinopteri > Cypriniformes > Xenocyprididae > Chanodichthys > Chanodichthys erythropterus. The sequence continues at coordinate 25,964,455 of NC_090225.1, read as the reverse complement.
ATATTTACGATTTGGGATCGGGGAGGCTCTGACTCAATCAGGAACAGTAAAATAATCTTAATGACACAGCACAATTAAGGATTTTTTTGGATAAAAAGTCAGTTGTGACCAGCCTTGAATCAGGCTACACTCCCACCCCCACCCTAAATCGTAGAGGGGTGCAAATTGGGCCCAAAATGGGCTTAAAACCTTCAAGTGTGTAGCCAGCATTAGCAAAAAAAAAAAAAAAAAGATAAAAAAAAACACACTCAGACACTTACTGGAGAGGACGGTCGTGAGGAAGATATAGTCAGAGAAAGAGATGAGTCCACACTCCCCCAGAGTGTAGAAAATGCTGTCCTCATCTGCAAACTTCTCTCTGTCCTGAGAGATCTTCTGTAGGTGCCCACAGAGAAACAGAGTTGAGAGAGTCAGCAATGCTTCTGTGGAGCCCCATATAGCGATTTGAGTCCTGTTTAAGAACTGAGCTCCACAGAGTCTGAACAGAGCAGCGGAGAACAAGAGCATGCCGACACTGACACTGTACAGTACAATCATGCAAGTGATGCAGAGTCATACAAGACACAAGCAAAAGAGAAAACAACATGAAAAGATTGTTAAAGCAGACATTTCATAAGTGTCACTTATAGAACAGCACAAAGGCTGTTTCAAAACCAAGTGAGCTACCTACCTAGACTGCATTCTTTTGGCATGGGCAAACAATCAAATCAAGGTGGTTGCCATCATATATGTCTCTCAATGTTTAAATCAAGTGGATTGCATCATATGTGAGGCCAAATGTTTGACTCAAGTGGGTTTCCTACCTAAACAGCATTTTTAGTCATCATACATGCATTTGACTGTTTGAATCCAGGGGTTATCTACATTTTCATATACATATGCGTGTTCAAATCAACCGAGTTGACTATCTAAACAGCAGTTCTTAACATCAACATAGGTGCATATCTAACAGCATGTGATAATGGTGCCTATGAGGCACAAAAACGTTATCTAGGTAATCAGCTCACTACGTTCTGATATTGAACAACAACACAGTAAATCGCTGATTTAGGTTCACAAATAGCAAGATCACACTGTATTTGCCATTTCTACAGTAAACTGGTTCACATTTTATGAGCATGAGCGAAGGTGACTCCACAGTGGTGTGAACACAGTTTTCTACCTGTTTTTGACATAGAAAGACACAGAAAAAATTTACTCATCAGGACCCTCAAGTGTGAAAGTATGCACAAATACTATACACATACACAAATAGCATGCCAGAGTTCAGCTTCTGCTGATTCATTGTGTTACCTCTGTCTGGGATGATTCCCATCAGTGTGTAGAGGGGAAGAGAGAATGGATTAAAACAACCTGACCGTTGCGCAGACAATCAAGCCCACCACACACCATATGTGTACAGACACACCATTACATACATCCAATACCAGGCCTTTTCACTTCATGCTAGCACACATTTATGCAGCGTCCCCACACATACTTCCCAGTCAACATACACTCTTCCTCTGTGCCAACATGATAAAAGCTGATAACACATGAAACATGCCTTCATATTCACTGAAGCACCAGTACAAGAAACAGAAAATCAGATTTCCCTCTGAAACTCTTATTAGCGGTGTTCACTAATGCTAGCATTGCTACTGTTATTATTACTTAAACCCCTTAACCTAATTATTGCATGTCTTTGAAATACCATTTCTGAATTGTCAGTTTCAACATTCTGCAAACATCTGTCAAATATTTTTGTATAATGATGCTTTACTAGTTTTATGTCTGTCGTATGCTCTCTTTCTCACCACATAATATAATAATTTCATCTTCATTTAATGTTGAAATCAGATGACCAACCAAATACTACTCACTTTATCGGAATAAATAAATATCAATTTTGATATTTTAAATGATATCCACTCACATCAAATGAATATCCCAGTCATATCATTGGCCTAATAAAAGCTGTTAAATCCTACATAAGGGTGGTCCATCCTCATGGTGGCCGCCATGTTGAAGTCACATGACAGACCAAACACTACACACTAAGAGGCCGTTCACACAGAATGCGTTTTTCTATTCCATTGCGCTACTTTCCCATTGTTTTTCTATGTAAACACGCGCTTGACGGACGTGCATGACCGTTACGCTTGCGTCTTTTGCAGCACCTCTCACATGAGCGCCGCGTTTTTAAGACGCCGTGTCAAGTTAAAAGAATTTCAACTTCTACACGCAGTGCCGCTCATCAATGTCAGTTCCAAAACAGTGGACCAATCAGAAGAATTCGGAGGCGGGGCAAGCGTTGCGAGCTTCTGTTTACAGTAGCAAGTTGGCATGACAACTGTTTTATATGACGCAACATGGCGGAGGAGGCGCTCATTATTATCTTATTTTCTTTTTTTCCATGTCAAAACTTGTATCTGTCAATTCTGCTGTTTACCTATTTTTATTATTTCCGTTGTTGTCTTTATTGCCTCACGTCTCAAAAGCACGTCTCGAGACACTTACAATTCTATGCTGCGCTTTTTTTAAAACCACTCCTGAGCGCCGCATGTCGCATTTTTAGACGCAAAGACGCGTTCTGTGTGAACGGCCCCTAACTCCTTTATTATCGAATGCTGCTTGAATAAAATACTGGGTGACAAACACATCTGTAAATAAGTTCATTTTATCTGGTGGGTGATACAAACAGTTGAAAAGATTCCAAAGACTTAATGGCCAGAAGTTAATTAATAAGATAATGAAAACGAATGGGCGAATTCAGATACTGAGTATCTTCTCCCGACTCCCGAGATGAGAACTTATCCAGCGCGATGCTCGCAGTGCATAGGTATTCTGTAGCAGCTAGCTGTTCAGTGTCAATATACTCGTTATTGAGGTGTATTATGGGATTGAATGGCTGCACTCTTATTTCAGACATAGTCCCAGAACATCCTAGCAAATGCAAAGCAATGCCATAGCAACCGCCTAGAACACCCTAGCAACTGCATAGCAACACCATAGCAACCATATTGTTTTAATAACATATACAATTGTAGCATAAGTGTTTGCTTTGCTGCAGTATTCTCAGTGTAAATTTTACCACATAGAAGGTCAAGTGTGTGCATTGGGGACAAGGTTATTTTTGTGCCGGCTCTGAAACTAGTCGGAGTGGGAATATGCTTGAGCAGCTAGCAGGTGTGGTGGTTGAAGCTGACAAAAGCAAATGCGTGTGCGTGCGTGTGTGTGTGTGTGGGGGGGGATAATAAGCTCCGGGCTCACTGTGTCCCTGCTGTCACCTTCAAAGACACTCAAGAGACGCAGTCTTACCCAACGTTAGTAGTACGGGTGTCAAACACACTGGCACTTCAGAACCAAATTTGACATTAAAAAGAAAATGTAACTATAACTGCCTTTTTAGTATCTGAAATGCCATGTACCGACTAAATTTGTTATCCACGCATTGAATGTAGACAGATTATCAACATATGATAATTTATATAATTATGATTTTTATTTTTTTAAAATGTGTTCATACAGGAGAGTGTTAAATACCATATTCATTTTTACTGTGATATCAAAAATCTGTGATGAAATTTCATTGGAAATTGTATCATCTGAAATTCTGTGGTATCATAACACTATGAAAGGGCGCTCAGCAGGACGTGTGTTTACACCATGCTTAACTCTTTGTGAAAAGATGCAATGAGCATGGAGAATGAGGGAAGCCTGTGAGGTGAACCTTCTCAGACAGTCTTTACTGAGGAGAATGAAAGAAAGGATGTGGGTGGTGCGGCAAAAAAAGAGAAAGAAACAAAGCCGTGAAAAGCTTCTAGCAATCTCTTCAAGTCTCCAGCCAAAGAAACAGGAGACATATTCAGAGCTCACATACAGTACCTCTCATTGGTGCTCATATCAAACTGGGCCTGAAAAGTTTTGTCTAGACAGCTTCACACTTGATTTGAATTCTTAAATTAACTTTTTTTTTTATTATTATTATTATTATTATTATTAAGGGGCAATAACTGTCACCTGGAGCTCATTTTTATGAGCGCATATATTTCTAATCATACAAAGTCTGTCACTGCTAGAATAAATTTGAAATAATTGGCAGATCACGGTTTGATTTTATGAGTGTGTACTGTCGGTGTAGACTTTGATGGACCACTGTTTCACATTCTTAAGCTGTTTGAAATGTGTCCATGATTTGAGAGCTGATTTTGGGATTTTTCTTCATTTTTCTTCCCACTAAAATCACCCCTGAGACAGTTAATACAAATAGCTGACTGCTAAAGGTCACTGCAGAGTCTGCAGAAGCACTAAACTCAAACTAAACACATAACTAGATTAGAATAGAACATCATGCTATTTTATATAACAAATGTCGCTAACACAAAAACAAACACAACGCAGGAATTCACTGCTGGCCTAGGGGATTTTTTACTCCATATTTTTTCCCCTAGAAAAATCTACCTAAATGACACTTGATTCTGTTTTCGAGACGCAAAGTATGTGAGCTCTCCAAATGCCATTTCCGCTAAGACAAGTTGCATTTGCTGTTAATCTTATCTTAAAGAGCTTGTTGGTAAAGGTTTTTTTTTTAATTATTATTATTATTTCATCAATGATAATAAAGAGGGTTTGCTTTTAGACATTGAAAGGGATATTATTATGCTCATTTACAGTGGTTCTCCCTGGTCCTGGAGTACACATTTTTTGATGAAGTCTCTACTTTTGATTGGTCTACTGCCATAACTGTATCAAGTCCGGAGGCTTCATGAGGTGCTGTGAATACTGCTGTAACTACACTAACTGTGGAGTCAGTTTTGCTGTACCAGAGTTTGATAATGACAGTCAAGAAGACCAAGCTGATCAACCCAAACCACCTTTGCAACAAAAGCCACTTTTCCACCATTGGGCCGAACGATTCTTAGAATGGTAAGGAATGGTTCCAGTTGTGTTTCCACTTAAGCCTTGTTCGGCACGACACTATTACAAACTGCTCTCGGCCCGAAATTCTCTACATGGTTGTCTAACCACGCTGAATGGTGCTAGTAGAATCCGTGAAGTGATTTCACCACTCAGGATAGGTCACATGTCTGTTTCCTGGCTACCAGTTTCTCCGTAGCTTACTAATTTGAGCGACTTAAATACAAATTAATAATAAAATTGGAAGAAATATCTGATCATCCTCCATAACGTGGTTGTCATTTACATCTCACATCATAAGTAAACCGTTGCATTACCAACGACTTGATGCTTTTGTATTACGTTCCAGAGAGCGGCCGTTATCAGCCCCACAGTGGAAAATGAAACCGGAACCGTACCAGCTGGCACGGATCAGCACGGAATGGAACGGTTACACAATGAGAACCGTTCGGCCTGATGATGGAAAAGTGGCTGAAAGGTTGTGGTTATAATGCTGAGGAACAGTGTTTAAAATGTCTATGTAAATGATTTTTTGACACGTGATAAACACACGGTAACGTCACAAAAATAATGGCAGGACTACATTTAAAGCAGGTGTTTTCTGTTGGAGAGATTCACTCCCTTTGGCATGGACTTTGTGCTTTGTAACTTTGCAGATCGTTTAAATGCACAAACAGCTGCTATATTACACACTAAAGAAAAGGAAAATTAAAAAAAAAATCATAATAGGTCCCCTTTAAACAATTTTAATTAAACCATATTATTGATGTGAACGAATGAAGGAAATTATATATTAACTTATATATTATATATATGTAATAGGGATGCACCGATACCATTTTTTAAGTAACGGGAACGAGTACCGCTACTTTTTTTCTAGTATTCGTCGATACCAAATACCGATACCTATACATTTATTCATTTCTCTCTTTTTGATGTTGCAGTTTTCCAAATACAACACAGTGAGTGAACTAATGAAAGTAGGACAGCTTCTTTATTATTACTCTAATGAAAAAAGTAATCATTTTTATGTGCTTGTCACAAACTTAAAGAACAAAAATTTCACAGTGTCCAAAAACCTTAAAAGGGCATAATTACCAATAACGTTATATATAATTGTTGTTATATAAAGAAATGTACAAACAAATTACAAACAATACAACACATACTATAGAGATACAAATTAAATAAACTTGTTTTTCAGATACAGTAGGTTTATTTACCATGTATATATTTATTTAAAATATTTTGTTGTTTTATTAATGACAAATAGGCTATGATCCCTTTAAGACCGAATCCATGGATACTGACACATTTCTTGTTTTCACCCAAATGTTTACGTCCACTTAAGCCATAACCGACTGTATGAGATACTCCACATGATGGACATTTTGACAACTATGTGTGCATTTGACCATTCGGGCACGAGGAGAACTGATCGCACGCAAGAAAGAGAGAGCGTGCGTGCCAGAGCGCCCGCTTCTGGTCTGTGTCATGCAGCGTGATTCCGCCTATTCCTCCTTCACTAATCAATAACGAATTGTGATTGAAAGCATGCAGTTCGCAATGTGTGTGTCGTCATCATTAATTTTGAAGTATTTCCACACCTCTGAGGCTGACATTGTTTCTGCTGCTGCCGCCGGTGTCTGTCTGCACGGACAATTCTGTCAGTTGCGTCACGTGATGTATCGGCCTTTGGTATCGGGGGTGTTTTTACGAGTACGAGTACAAATAGGCTACATGAGCTTGGTAATGGGCCCGATACCGATACTAGTATCGTTATCGGTGCATCCCTAATATTAAATGAATAATGAAGAAATAATGTTTAAGGAAAGATAATAAAACATGCAGAAAGAGTTGATTCAGCTGATCCAATGACAGTACATTGGCCATTGATCCACTTGAGCTGAAAGAGCTGAACAGCAGTATGACCACTTTGCTAATTAGCTTACTCAAACGTATCTTATATGATATTAAATCAGCCACATCCAGGACGTAAATATATATATAGTACAAATTACATTTGCACCAATAATGAAGTGGGAAAAAAAAAGTGCTACACATGCTAAACAGTCTCTAGTACTTCAGTAAACTCATTAGAATTCAAGATTTCACAAGAACAGATTCTTTGTCGCTCTGAATTGCTCTCGTTGCAAATGTCGCGTTATAGTGGGCAAAGCTTGTGTATGTCTGTGTGCTACTGCAGTGCCAAAAAGGATCAGACACTCCTCCATATTTAACTTTCATTTAAAAGGTTACAATCATTTCACTTGAGGCTCGGTTCTTGAGAAGACAGTCTAATTAATCTTCAGTGCCACCATTTATGTGGAAAGGACAGAGAGCGAGAGCACAGACCATCAATTTCCTGGTCTGTGTCCGAGCACTAGCAAGCAGGCCTATGGAAAGACTGGGTAGATCCTCGAGCACAGTCCAGTTAAGGCCCTGATTTACGTAAAGCAGGATCAAAGAACAAACTTGTGTGAAATAATCCACGCAAATAAGTGAATGAGACCCACTGTCGACGAAGCATATGAATGGCACATTACTATTGATTTTTTGGTTCTTGTATTCAACTTTCTTTCCTATTCCCCCTCTGATATTTTAGGAGCTGTGGATAGCAATTTACTGTATGAAGGTAGAGCTGGAAGTAAGATCGTTCTGTGTCTCTGTGGGACTTTTGGAATCACTTCACAGGTACCAGTTTCCCACAACACAGGGAAGCTTTATACCGCCAACCATAAGGTCTGAACCAAGACATAAGCACCGACATCCAGAGTCCAGAGACACTGCATTGTGTTAAAGGGGTACTTCACCCCTGGAAAAATGAATGTGTATTTAAAATTGGTCATTTATGAAGTAGAAATGTGAAATTATTTTAGAATTTGGAGCTTTCTAGACTGGGAAAAGGCAGAAAATGTATTTTTGACCAATGTGGATGAAAGACAACAACTCCCAGAATGCACTTGTTTTGCTGCCCTTGCGAAGCCACGCCCAAACCACGCCTATCGGTTACAGGCGGCATTACCAGGAAAATTCAAACAAATAAATCGTGAGTTAGTTCATACATTTACAGCGAAATGGTGCTAAGTTGCTTTGTACCTGGATATACACCCAAAACCAGCAAAGGACAAGTAAGTTTCCATCATTTTCCGATTAAGTTAAAGATTTGGAGCGATGTAAACAGTGGCTGTGGGCCATCAAACACCCGAAGTTTGGAGATGACACCGTTATAGAAAACCTAAAAAAACGCAGAATATGTAGTCTCCATTTCAAGCACGAGGACTACGAACCAAATATCCTTGCAATGAAGAGAACCATTCTGAATGACACCGCGATACCATCTATATTCACTTTCCCAGAGGACGAACAGCCTGGGCCATCTGGTACTAAGCGTATTCGCCTAGAGGTAAGACTCGCTGATACTAGACTGATAACACAGTAGCAAACTTAGCAAAGTAACGTTAGATAGACAATTACATATAAGTTGCATATAAGTTGACTGTTGTCAAAGTAAAGCCACTGTTCTGTAAAACTGAGTTTATTTATCTATTTATGCTAACTTTACCACAAAAAACTGTTGCTGTATTGGTTGAGATGACTGCAGAGACTGATAAATTTGCGAGATGAACCACTGATGTAGTGCAGACATAATAAAGTTAATTACTGTAAGCTTAAAAATATAATTGTCACCCACTTTTGATAAAATTTTTGATCTATGTCCGTGAGTAACCTCAAACGCGCATATGTATGGGCGTGGTGAAAAAATGCGGAACTACCTGCTATTACTGGCTGTAGTTTTAATTCGCTAATTCGAAAATACTAGTGGTATTTTACTAATACAAAGCTTAATGCTAAATTCTGAAGTAACCCTTTAACAATCTTGTTACATTTATCAGCACTTCTGCTTCATTAATGCCAGAGCTCAGATAACAAAAAGTCTCAGATCTTACTCCAGATTCAGATCTGGATGAACAAACGATTTACAATCAATGGTCCAACAGCACTGTCTAAAACTAAGGCCATGACACACTTTCTCCAAACGAGGGGAACTGGTAGACAGGGTCTGGATTTGGATCAAATTATGCTGAGCTTTCTAAGGACCCTTTCAGTTTTTTTTTTTTTTTTTTTTGTGGATCCAACTCCATTTGACATCAAAATTTGGTGTAAATGAATGAATATGTAAATAGCAACGAGGATATGTTTGCATGAGATCTGCAATTCTGCACTCCTGTCATGTAACGTCATTTTTATTTAGATAGTACTTTTTGCTTTAAAGCAAGCAGCTTTAAAGTATTAAACATGAAAAAAGTGTCAGTGTTACTTTCAATTAGAATTACAACTTCAATTTCTATAGCTCTACAGAGTTTTCATGTTACTCACATCTGACTTCAACAGACTTAACAAAAGAAATGAGCCGGAGAAGATTTCCATGTTAAAGAAGGCAGAGCCCCTGAGCACACCCACATATTATTTAATCAGCACAGACCAATGGTAGTTCGAACATGTTTACCTGCCAGAGCAAACTTGTCCAGAAAGTTCGCTTTAGCAAGCTGTTTTGAACTCCTGAAACAAACTTCGTTTTGGCCTGATTTTGTCTGAAATGCAATAAGAGCTTTGTTTGTTCTTCAAATTTGCTTGAAGTATATCAAGACCTTTGGAATTCAATAGAAAAAAATAAATGTCTGCATAAAGTTCTGGTGCAACCATAGACAGTAAAAGAAATGGACACAGCGACCCCATTGGAACTCAATTGAGTCAAGTGAAGCCCATTTTTAGCGATTTTTAGCACTTCCGTTTCTGACGCGCAGACTCACACTAAGCTTGATGACGTCCGCAACCTGTCTGACAGATGTAATTCTTCTAGTAGCGGTGCGCGAACTGCCATCGTTAATCTTGCAGAGACGGCGAGCTTGAGCGGGGAGTTCTTTGGCGTGAGTGAGCAGGAGTAAGTATTCTGATTAATTAGTTTGTATAGTATTTTAAAATGTAACGCCAGTACGCCATATTAAGTTAATGCATACTATTGCCTGCGAGCTTATCCTCCTGTCTGTACGGTAATTTCTCTTCTGTGCGACAGAGAGTCGAGTGGTTATGACGCAATCTTTAGCTTATTTTTACAAAAACTGTTTCTACTGGGCCATAATGCAACATAGAAGGTAATGGAGCCCTTTATACATTGTCGTGTATCTTTAGAAATAAATTATGGACAAATGGAGTCTTTAAACGCCTCAGATGTAAAGTTATTCGCTGTCAAAGTGACGCCAAAATGAATGGGAGTCAATGGAATGCTAACGCAAGTGAAGTTCTGCTACAAGATGGCGGCACGCGGCCAACTTCAACTTCCGGTCGACTTCCTTGGGCACTGGGTGTAACATCTAAAAGGAATAACACAGTAAAACTGTGTCTTCTCTTGCGAAATACTATTAAGAGACATTGTGGCAATTTAAAAAAAAGAGTCAGAAATGGTCTGAATTCTGAGTGAGTTTGATTCAAACTTTGCTAATTGGTCATCATGTTAATGAGATGATTCAGTATGAAATGCTGCAGTTTAGATACAAAACCCCACAATGTTCATTTCTATAAACAATAAATCAGAATCCTTGCCAAACTAGAATGACATCATCTTTTTTTGGTAATACATCCCACTTCCCAAAAGTTGTGGCCTGTTCTGCAGCCCATCAATAACATGACAGCAGCCAGCAGGAACAGCCATTACAATCAACAACAAAGCCATTCAACAACCTCCTGAAGGTTAATTTTTTTTTTTTTTTTTTTAATGCACTCAGTTCACCCTTTACAAAAAAAGCTACCAAATAGAGGATTTTCACAGCAATGCCACAGAAGAAACATTTTTGGTTTTCTAAAAGAACCTTTCAATAGTTCTCAAAAGAAACATTGTTTGTCTTTGTGTTAAGAACATTTTAATAATCTGAAGAACCCTTTTCCAATATTGTGAAATTAAAAGTATCCATGGATTTTAAAAGTTCTTGAGGGAACCATAGATGCCAACAAATAACCTTTATTTTTAAGAGTGTGGTCAATTAAAAAGTACTTCCTATTTAACAAAAAAAACAAATAAACAAAAAAACATGCATGTTAGTTAAGATCAAAAGTGCCACACAAAATGCCTGCGAGATTCATTCATTCATTCATTCATTCCAGATGCCAAAAACTAATATATTATGTCCAATTAATTCAAAATACACAGTTAATTTAGAAGGCTAATAATTTCAATCCATCATTCCAGACTTGGGATGTAAAAACCACTGTGGTGAAAACAGAAAAATGAAAAGAATAGAAATGTAATTAATTCAAGTCTGTCTATAGCAGTGGTTTTCAACCTGTGGGCCGCGGTCAACTAGGGGTCCTCGAGGGGATTTTTTATAATATAATTAAATTAATTATTATGTTACATTAAAAAAATCTAAATGAATTAAAAATACATTTAAAACAAGGCACTATCTCTCTAATTTGTATACTGTGATTGTTTCGGATCAGCCCAGGCCGTTTCTCATCATGCTGCGGTGAAATACAAACTGAACGGTGGGTCAAAATGCAAACTGTCTCAGTTGGAAAAAGAAAACCAGTGTCGTTGCTAATAAGGTTTTGATGGATGACGATTGTAATGAAGGTAAAGATGACTAGTGACATTAGGGAGTCGTACATAAGGCATGCTTGAGTCCGTTGTTATGCACAAACAAACCATACGCGCACACTCGACTCACTGATCGCTATAAAATCGTATTTCTGTATGAAGACAGTTCAATATATTCGCATAGTTGTCAAAGTGAATGTACTGTGAGTGTTTTATAACGGATGCTCGCCGAACAAGCGTGTTTTGGAGAAGTTTGAGAGGATCAGTGGTTATGTGTGTTCAATAATTTTTAATGGATCCACATAGTATTTAAATTCAGTCCTTTGGTATCTCCATGTGATCTTGTTTGGTATGGCAGATTGACTTGTGCTTATTTGTTTAAATTACTGTATAACTCAGCAGAGTAAGTACTTTTAAGTTGTAAAAAATGTCTGCAAAGTATGTTTGCAAAAAAAGAACTCCGGTGTAAAAAAGGTTGGGAACCACTGGTCTATAGTATCTGTCTTCCATGAAACAGAAAAGAGAATGGGAAGGGATGCTGTCAAGCTCCAAAATAAAAAGGTAGTAAAAACAGGTTGTGCACTATATTCTAGGTCTTCTGAAGTCGTATGATGAATGTTGCTCTGCTCCTCATGCAGTATTTTTTTTAATTTATTTTTTTTAAATCTTTTTTTTCCCTCTATCCTACTTATTAAAACCCACCTGCACTTGCCACATCAAGATGTGTCACTGCAGGTTTGACAATAATGGTACTACTGATTCTTGCAAGTCTTACAACTGCACAAAGTTTGAATGTTTGACAGTACAAATAAGATCTGACTGTTACAGTGAACTTAATCTTTTGGTCTGTTTCTCACACAAATGCATCACATGGCTTCAGAGGACTTGGAAAATAACGAACAAGTCATATGGACTACTTTTATGAGGATTTTTAATAGTGCTATTTTTCACCATCATTATATGGAAAAGAGCAGCATGCACATTCTTCAAAATTTCTCCTTTTTGTGAACCAGAGAAGAAATAAAATGACGACTAAATGATTACATCATTTTCATTTTTTTGGTGAACTATCCATTTTAAGTGTGACAATCATTTAATTCATTCAATCGTGTGAAAAAATAAAAAAACATTTAATAAATAAAAATAAATGTAGAATAAAGTGTACATGTATTTACACTTCTCAAATATTGTTCATTGAAGGCACCTGCTGAACATAAAGGTCAAAATAAAGTCACCCACAAGACATCAGACTGGTTTCCAAGGTGGCAGCCCAATCAGCTTCTCACACATAGCAGGCTCCACCCCCTCCCAGCCATGCATCATGTTCACCGTACCCACAAGTGTTTCAGGGACTGTCCAAAATAACATGACCTCTGACCCAAAGTTAGTCAACTCATGCTGTGTGCTTCGTGTTCATGCAGTTATAGGCCCAGCGAACAGAGAATAGAGGAAGGGAGCATGTGTTCTTGGGACCAGGGCAAACTGTGGTGTCACAGAGTGCAGGCAGGGGGCGCTACATAACGCCAGCTCTGCCCCATCCCACTAGCAGCCTGTCCTGTAGCCAGTCAGTCGCAGGCATTCAGCGCAGGGCATGCACAGAGATCTAAAGCACAGGCACAGGTCTTCGCTTCATCAGAGAGACAGAGAGAGAGAGAGAGAGAGAGAGAGAGAAGAGGAGAAAATTTCGTCTTTTTGAGTTGCCAGAGATCAGATACTGGTCACACTTCATTCCAAAATCAAAAGTAAAAGAATTCACACATAAAACTTTTCAAAAAAAAAAAAAAAAAAAAAAAAAAAAAAAAATTTATATTATATATATATATATATATGTGTGTATAAAATACGTAAATTATTATAAATTATATATATTAAGTCAGCAAAAAAAAAAAAAAAAACTCTCTCTCTTTAGCTCTTTAGTGTGAGACAAAAAGATGTCTTCCTCTAGGGGGCGCATACTGATTGAGTAAAATCCTCTAAAGACATTTTTCAGGTTGTCTCTTAATTACAAGAATAAATACTTGAGGATACCCTCCTCCACTGCAGTCTCTATAAAAAAATATATTTTTAAAAAAAAAAAATCCTCGTTCAATAATCACAAATGATTGTGATTGTTGTTCTTGGAGTGCAAAGAAAAGTAACAGGTACTACTGTGTAATAAGGCTGTCTATGTGATTTAACAGCAGCAATAAAAATTGAATACTGAGACAATTCAATTAGCCACTGAGCTGACACTATACAGACAAATTAGAATATTGATCATTTAAAAATCATTTCAGACTCATTTAGAAATGTAGTTTTTCAGGACATAATTTGTATACTGGTACTATATTATCAAGTCAATATGTACAATAAATACAGTCAAACCAAAATTTATTCAGACACCTTGAACATTTCATTCATTATTACAGTTTATTCACTATAGTTTAAAAAAAAATGGTAATACAATGAGATGAGATCTCATTATTAAACTGTGTCAGAATAAATTAATCTTAAGTCAGATAACACTTAAGCAAAACATGGTGAGGTCAAAATGTCAGAATAAATTTTGGTCCCAAATTTATCAATTTTACTGGTAGTCCACTCTATGAAGAATTTTTGGGTGTAATATGTCACAGTTTACTTTATTTTGCTATCCCACTTACATAAATTTACTATAGTGTCCTGCACCCACTAGTAAAAAAAATAATAATAATCTCCAGAAAGATTGGCTAGCAAGACTTGTAGGATAGTTAATAAACTGTCATTTTTGTACTACACAATAATATATGCATTTTGTAATAAGTATTGCTATACATATTATTAGTAATATAGTTTAAGGTAACACTTTATTTTACAGTGCCCTTGTTGTGTTAAATTCTTAAAAAGAAATTCAACCTAACTTAAATATTATAGTGTAACCTTTTTTAATATATTTTATTCAATTTTATAATATAATTACTCAAAATTAGTTTCATAGATTATATTGTTCATAAAGAACTTCATAATTTACTTAACATATTTTTTGTTCTCGTTTTATTTCTTCTAATACTTGTAAATAGTTTTGACTGTTTAGTTTAATAATAATGTGAAAAACTTTTTATTTATTCAATTGTCTTTGTTCTTTCTATTCTATTAGCTGTTTATGTGACTTTTTTAATTTTTATTTCAAGCAATAATTGTTTAAATGTTCAAATATTTAAAGGCTCCCTGCAAGTTTAATTTAATTTTTTTATATTTATAATAATATTTAATGTTTATAATCAAAAACCCTATACCTGACAAATTAACAACAATGGCAAAATTAAAGCAAACAAGAAGGCACCAATGGGTGAATAAGGCCCTACTCATTCATACTTGCATGACATCTAACCGATCCACCAACAGACCTCAGTCAGGGTGGACAGAACCTGGAATTTTACACGAATAAAAACGAGGCTGTGAAAAATTCACAATGGCATGCACTCTATAAAGGTCCAAGATCATGTCATTTTCAAAAATCAAATTGTTTTATTTATGGAGTTTATGGAGTTTTTGTCTACTGAACTTGAAAACTGTTTCTCAAGCTGAACAGCTGCCATGCTGGTAGATAAAAGTACAATCCATTGAAAACACTGTACTTCTAACCCTCTCATCAGAAATTAAAAATGGTATTATCCTGACTCTATGGCTCACTGGTCTGATCCCCAGTGCTGCATTGTTCATTCACATGAGCATTTGCACATGCGTGCACATAACACGCACTCGTGCTTTCTCTGTACGGTACACAAAGGAGACTCTCTACGCTCAATAATTCAGCAGGGAGAGACGGCAGCTGGCCTCCCTCAATGCTATTCCATAACAGACCCTACTGCACATGTGCACACGCTAGACCTTGAGTGTGTGTGTGTGGGGTGGGGGTGGTATAAAGTGTGTGGGCGTCAGCAGAATGTTCTAGATCAATTCAGATTAATTCAAAGTCCTTAGCACTGCCTTGATGTCCCGGGCAGGTCCTGTTCAAACTGGGGTGTGACTCATAGTAAGTGTGTCTGTGTGCATATTTGTGTCTTCCTGTCTAGGTGGGTCTGAACATGCTCTATGTGTTCTAAACATTGAGCAAAGGTCACCACCGCCCACTTTCCAATAACACAAAGTCTTAAAGGTGAGGCATGTCATTTATCAATGTTAAAATAGCAGTTTAAAATGCAGAGACTGTAAGTAAGCCGATGACTTCTTGTGTAAACACTGTGGCGGTTTCAAATTGTTTGCTGGAGCGGTTTGACAAATGCCGGCTTCTGGTTCAACCAATGGGCCGGGACTACCTGTTTGATCTAACAATGGCAGAGGAGGGGAGTGATTAGGAAAATTGTTTGGAAAAGCAAAAGTACTATTACTCAAGCTTGAGGTTAGAGATCTGAATAAATCCATAACTCTAGGTATCAAACTTTGGTGCATTAGTGTTTGTGCTACAGACTTGAAAGATATCTCTAATTGTGTGGCTTAATGGGGAGAGGTGAGCTAATACGTTTTTTAAGCAATCTTCTATATGGTTTTTATGTGGAAGCTTGTTTCCGCCACTAAATAAAAAAATTAATAATTAATAAAAACATTTATTCTGACTTCATATCACACAATTCTGACTTTATAACTCGCAATTCTAACTTTATATCACGCAATTCTAACTTTAAATTACGTAATTCTGACTTTATATTACACGATTCTGACTTTATAACTCGTAATTCTGACTTTATAACTCGCAATTCTAACTTTATATCACGCAATTCTAACTTTATATTACGTAATTCTGACTTTATAACTCGCAACTGTGAGATATAAACCTGCAATTGCGAGAGGAAAAAAAAGAATTCTGAGATAAAAAGTCACAATTACTTTTTTATTTTTTATGGCGGAAACAAGCTTCCATATTTTTGTCTAGCTGATGATTAAACTGGCATAAAAAACCCATAGACTTACATTGAAGGAGGGACCTGAGCCATATCTAGAGATACGAATGCCATAAAGGGCTTTTCTTTTATTTAGTTTAATAATCGACCACCTAGCAACCACCCAGAACACCCTAGAAACTACCAATATAGAAACATCCTGACCACTTACAGATTCTTTAGATAATTTAGTTATTTTTTTCAAATCAGTTTGGTGCCACAAGCACCACAGAAATGACACGGCTGACCAAGACCTTGTATTTATAGCTAGCTACAGTAAAAAAAAAAAAAAAAAAGAAGTATGCCTAGTTCTTTAATTAAAAAACATGCCACTGTCTACTAAAGAAAAAGAGTCAACTTTTACAAAAACGTTTAAACAGTCGTTTTAAAAAAAATAAACTAAATTGATTAAATAAAAACAAATATATTATATATATATTTTTATTTTTTATTTTTTTTATTTTTTTCAAATAAATAAAATTGAGCAGCAAATCAGCATATATAGACTGATTTCTGAAGAATCATGTGACTCGAGACTTGAGTGATGATGCTGAATATTCAGCTTTGCCATAACACGGATAAATTGCATCTTAAAAAATATTCAAATAGAAAAGTTATTTTAAATCATAATAACATTTCACAACATTACTGTTTTTATTGTATGTTTGATCAAATAAATGCAGCCTTGATGTAATAGAGAACACCCCTGATGCTACAAATATCATCTGGCTATAGATATCTGATCCAGAGTGATATTCGCTCCATTCGCACAATTACTATTTAGCCTCTCAAATCTGCTCTCCTGGAAAATGCACTGTCAATAACTTCACTCCTACTTTGCTGTAGTCATACTATTCAAATCTCTCTTTTCTGCTGAGCTAAAGCTCTTCTGCTCATCTGGCCCAGCTGGCCGAGTTTTATTACACATCCAGTGATTTTTAATGAAATGTAGAGGCTTTTAATGCATTGTTTGGCCAGAGCTCCACATCTGGGAACTTGTGTGGATTTCCTCTCTGACAACTCAAGGAGAAGAAGCGCGAGAGAGAGAGAGAGAGAGAGAGAGAGAGAGATTAGGAGGTCTAGTGAAATTTTCAGTAGACCCGCTACAGAGGCTAAATCACGCATACACGCACACGCAGTCCCATGCAGCTTGGCACAACCCCATACCTGCCAGAAGTCCTGCAGAGAGGGAGGGGCGCACAGAAAGGGGAGGGGGATGGAGAAGTAAAAAGATGGCAGAAAAGAGAATGATGGGGTTTATTGGTTAGATGGACACAGGAAGAGCCGGAAGAACACAAATTAATAACAGTCACTACAAAAGCAACAAAACTATCACATATCCTTAAAAAAAAGAAAAAAAGTAGGACATCTTGATGCCTGAAGGAACAATGATTTCATGTGTTAAAAGAGATTGGATACAGATATACAGTTATATGTTCATACAGATAAATACATATCAGTGTTGGGGAGTATTTAGGTTGGGTTGGGAACCAAGAGCCATTTAATGCAAAAGACTAATAAATCTTGTCTTGAACTCATGAGCTATTGGTTTGAATTGGTCTAACGATTCACTCACTGACTGAATCGGATTGGATATTGAAAATGAACCACAAGTCATTAACTTTATCACATCCAACTCAAAATAATCTGTTATAGTGAATCTGAACCAGAATCACAGAATTCATTATGGTTCTCATTTCTGTACACTACTAACTAGAAGTGTGACAGTAGTTAAAGGTTTAGTTCACTTTCAAATTAAAATTTTCCTGATAATTTACTCACCCCCATGTCATCCAAGATGTTCATGTCTTTCTTTCTTCAGTCGAAAAGAAATTAAGGTTTTTGATGAAAACATTCCAGGATTTTTCTCCATATAGTGGACTTCAATGGGCTCCAAACGGTTGAAGGTAAAAATTACAGTTTCATTACAGCTTCAAAGTGTTCTACACAATCCCAGACAAGGAATAAGGGTCTTATCTAGAGAAACCATCTCTCATTTTCTAAAACAAAAACAAAAAAAACAACAACAACAACAAAACAAAACTTATATACATTTTAACAATAAATGCTCATCTTGAACTAGCTCTCTTCTTCTTCTCTATTAGAATTCTGGCAGTGTAGGCGCTGCTAAGTGTATTACTGCCCTCCACAGGTCAAAGTTTGAACTAATTGTTATATACTTGCATTAGCATATTGTATATGACAACTTAGTTCAAACTTTGACCTGTGGAGGGCAGTAATACACTTAGCAGTGCCTACACTGCTGGAATTCTAATAGAGAAGAAGAAGAGAGCTAGTTCAAGATAAGCATTTTTGGTTAAAACGTATAAAATAAAATAAAAAAAGAAAAAAAAAGAAAATGAGTGATGGTTTCTCTAGATAAGACCCTTATTTCTCGTCTGGGATCGCTGTAAACTGTCATTTTGACCTTCAACCGTTTGGGCTCCATTGAAGTCCACTATATGGAATGTTTGGAGACCCTGGAATGTTTTCATCAAAAACCTTCATTTCTTTTCGACTGAAGAAAGAAAGACATGAACATCTTGGATGACATGGGGGTGAGCAAAATTATTAGGAAATTTAAAACTAATCCTTTAACATGCATATTTTTTCAACAAGTAGCTGGGATTTTATGCCAAATTTTACTTTGCAGCCAAAGGTCCGGTCACTGTTGCAGGCAAAATCCATTAATTTCAATAGAAATCCATGTGATCCCAAATTTTGCAATGGGTTCCAGTTGGTCATGCAGCTGCTTGGTTTGAAAGTCATTCTAAATGCTAAATGACATTGTAATATGAGATATATATATTTCTTGATAAATAGATTAGATAGATTAGATAGATTAGATAGATTAGATAGATTAGATAGATTAGATAGATAGGACAGACAGACAGACAGACAGACAGACAGACAGACAGATAGACAGATAGACAGATAGATAGATAGATAGATAGATAGATAGATAGATAGATTAGATAGGACAGACAGACAGACAGATAGACAGATAGACAGATAGACAGATAGACAGATAGATAGATAGATAGATAGATAGATAGATAGATAGATAGATAGATAGATAGATAGATAGATAGATAGATAGATAGATAGATAGATAGATAGATAAGAGCATGTTGGATTGTAGTAGTAGCTGTACTTGTAGCTTGACAAACTACAGTTTCAAAGTATCTTCCCCAACACTGACATCATATTGTTGGAAAACAGATATAGTGTTTGCAAAACACCTGTGCGCATTAAAGTGGGCTGAAGGGAACACACATATTCTCTTTCACACACACACAACCCGTTTTAGCTGTGAAAGTCACACTTGCAAAGCACCAGCTGCGATGACCTGCAAAATACTGTTGATGGATGATGAACAAGAAGGTTGAAAGTGCTGGTGTGTTAACACACTTGCAAAAAAGGCACAACAATTACTCAAGAGTGTTTATTAGCATTGTGCACCCATGCGTTAACTGTGAAAAATACCGTTCCTGGAATTTCAATATACCATCCAGGATTTAGTGGCATTGACGGCACAAGGAAGTGTGGAAGAAGAAGAGAGGGAAATGGATCCAGCAGTCCTGCCGGGAGCCCGTATGGAGCAAACCAGGCAAGAGATTTGACAGAAATATGGAAATGAAAAATAACAAGACATAGTCCACATCCCTCAAGCTGCACCCTGGCCGACAATCCCCCGAAAAACAATACGAGGACAACAAAGAGATAGAAGGAAATGGAAATGGAAAGGAGTTATTTCACACAGTGTGGAAATGGAATTTTGCTGGTCAATAACACAAAAAACAAAGGCTATATTTTTGATGACATATTAACTTATGAATTTATACAGGCTGAGATACAAAGAGCGGGTTTTACCATGGTTCGCACCAACTGCTATAGTTACTACAATTATTGTTACTACCATAAAACTATAATTGATTATATGACCTCTTTCAGACTCTCTATCAAGCTTATACAATCTTTTTGTATGGAGAGGTATACACAGTACTGTGCTAACAATAACTGTGGTAACTCTGGTATTTGGTAAATAGGGTTGTCAGAAAAAACTGAATGCACCAATGAGGTGGTTATGGGGGTGAGACTATATCTACAGTATGTGTTCCGACCCATTGCAGATGGGAGTGTTTGGGAAACCCGTTTAAACAGGTAGTACCCAATTTCATTTGAATGGCAAAAATTTGATTCACTCTCACTCTCTTTCCAAGAGCTACTTCATTCACTTTCTCAGCTGTGCAGGAAAAAAAAAAAAAAAAAAAAAAAAAAAAAAACGCAGACCTTAATCAAAAAAACAACAACCAATGTGTAATTACAGAGCAATTGTACATATTTCAGTTATGAATCTTCCATGTACAGACAACAGAAAAAAAAAAAACCCTGGTGTGATTAGCTGTGGAGTGATTTATCACCATCTGACCTAAGACTGATTCACCACCTCATTACCACTAATGTGCAAACAAATATGCCTAGGTAAAGTGTGTGTGTGAACAGCACAAACAGTACACACAAAGTCATTAGGTGACCCATCCCAGTCCAGAGATCAGCCTGATCAAGGTGCACCAGTACCGTGACAGCCGCTCTCTGACTGGGTCATTTGACAAATGTTCCCTCTTAATGACTATGGAGACAGGAGACTGTTTCCTGTACAAGGAAAATGGGACAAGTCCTGAATCCACAAACAACCCTGCATAAAACCTCAGCTGAGAACAGCATGAATGCTTGTGATACTGGCGGACCGGTATAATCATGCTTTTCACCAGAAAAACAGCTGAAGTTGGTTGACTTATGTACTGTTGGTAGTAGTTAATAGTTCACTCAAGTATGAAATTTTGGCATCATTTATTCACCCCATTTTCTTTCTTCATTCAAACACAAGTTTGGATCTTGTGTTTTAGATTTATATAATCAATGATCAATTTTTCCAGATTTATATAATCATAATGAGCGGTGATTTACACAGCTAAGATCCAAAAAGTCAAAATTTAAGTCACTGACACTGACCTTTCGTTTTTGGGTGAACTATTTCTTTAAATAGCCTAGTTAGGACAAACAAGCTTCAACAGCAAGGCTATGCTGGTTAGGGTTGGGCATCGTTTGAATTTTAGTTATTCCAATTCTGATTCTGCTTAATGATTATGATTCTTATTGATTTACAGTTTTGATTCGAATTTGGTAAAAAAAAAAAAAAAACATTTAGATAAACATTTTATTCTGTCTTTTGGCAAAACATTCTGTTGCAGCTGAATACCATGAACAAACATCTAAAGAACACACGAACAACTAACTAATAAATTAGGCTAATCTAGTTTATAGATTAATCCTTATTAAAGTTTAAAAAAAAGTTATTCACTCAAGATCAATGAATGATTTTCTTTCTCTTTTGTTCTTTGATTGGTTTGGATTATTAGGCTGCTGTCACTTTAAGACAATGCACAGATCCAATATATTGATACACATGATTTCTTTCTCAACAGTTTGTTCATTTAAGACATAACAGACTATTTTGGAAGAAACACTCTGCGCCAATAGACTGAACATGTAATACTCATGTGCATGACGTCACAGTTTTCGCAAATTTGTGTTTTTGTAGTTTACACAGAGACGTTAATGGTATCAGTTTCAAAATCTTGTTTTTTAAAAAAATCGTTTTCAAAAGTTCATGTTTTCAGGCACCCAAAAGGGGGTGTTGTGTAAATGAATGCCCAAATGCGTAAAAACTTTTCTGTTTTTAGTTGAAAGCAGTGTCGTGTAAATGGGTCCTAAGCCAGGGGTATCCAATCCTGTTACCGGTTATCTACCTTCCAGCAAAATTCAGCTTCAACCCTGATCAAACACACCTGAAACAGCCAATTGAGATCTTCAGGAACACTTGATAATTAGAGACAGGTGTGTGGAGCAGGGCTGGAACTGAACTGTGCAGGAAGGCAGATCTCCAGGAACGGTATTGGGAATGCTTGATTTATGCTAGTTTATGCTATGTCGATTATCATTGCATTATAAATATACTTTGTTATCATGATATTAATACCTGAGAAGGCTTGAAGAACTCAGATAAACCATACACTGTTGTGGTTGTGTGTTTATTGGTCATGTTTAATCAAAGCATTTCAATCCTCTGTTTATTTAGCTACATAGTATGATGGCCATAGGCATTTCCTGGAACGAAGTGCGTTATCTTACTTCTGCGGGGCATATTTAGTTTCTAGGTAAGAGCGCCCTCTGGCTTTTAGATGGAGTACCATTTACTGCTGCATTTAGCTGTGCTTCACTTACAAGCTGTGCATTAATTTAAAAAAAAAAAATAATAATTTGCAACCTTTGCCAAACCATGTTCGGTTTAATTTCGATTATTCGGGCAGCCCTACTAGTTAAACATCCTATCATCAAAACCCAACATATGCTGGTGATTACTCATGTTATGATTTGATGCCTTGAATTAAACTTGTCACTTGACTATACTTAATTTACTTTAAATTGAGTAAATTGTAGCTTGGAAAATTACAGACTCAAACAAGCTTCCCCAACACAATATTATGTTTGAAAACAGTATAGATTTATACTAATCGGAAATTACATTTGTTATCAACCAACTCTAAAATGAATTATTGGTATTGACCAAAATGACTATATCTGTGCCTTTCTAGTACTAGAGGACACAACAACATCAACAACAACAACAAAAAAGAACCAAACATAGAGACCAAGGATCTAAGGCAAGGATAGACACGTATAAGACAGACACAGCAGAGGTGTGTTTAAAGAGGGTCATCTAGAGACATCAAGAACAAAGAGATACTACATGAACCAGAAAGCACATAATGGATTCAGATCAGTCTTTTGTAAATTAAAAAATAAATAAATAAATAAAAAAACACATGATGAGAATGTACTGTATGTGTAGTTTGTTGTGCAAAATTTTCAAAAATTTTCAAGCATGCAAAGAGTTTTAGACTATACAAGAGAGAATGTTTCAAAGCATGCTCACGATTGAGCAGTGGATGAGTTTCTGTGGAGAGAGAGTGAAAGATTTTTATGAAAAGTGAATGAGAACAAACGTCTCCGTCCTGCGTCATCCTGTCGAGCTGCACAATGGCAAAGTAACTATTCGGTTCCCACTCACTCGCCCACATATGCACACGCACACAGATCTCGCTGCTTACCTTTCCATCATAGCGTTTCACCACAAACTGATCCAGACCAAGGTCTGTAAGAGACAGAGACACAGAGAGAGAAACAGTCAAACACACTGGCTCCGTTCCAAAACATAGTACAAGCAAATATTGGATAAAATAGACAATTTTAATTAGTGACCAAAAGAGTGAGTGACCAAAGAGACGAGAGAGTTAGCGCATTAGAGACGAGACACAAGATTGAGTTAATGAGACGAGAATTTTTACACAGAATTTTTAAGAAATCCTCAATGATGAAAAAAATGACTAGAAAAAGAGAAATGTTTTAACTAATCATCTTGTCATTTCAGTTCTACTTTCTAAGTATGAATTATCATATTCAGTAAAAGACAATACAGAAGCACCATAGAAGGTTTTGCCACAAACTCAAAAGACTGGCTTCTCTCCTGTCTCTTTAGACCGTACTGTACATGAATTATGAGCTTCTACAATTTCTGACCTCCTAACTGAACTCCTTTCCACAAATTGATCAAAGAAATAAAAACAGTATAAAAATGAATAACACAATTTTCTCTTAGTCTTAGAAAGTGCAAACAGTAAGTGCAACCATAATCAAAGTTATCAAATAGAGATCACATTTTTCTTCAAGCATGATAGGGAGCTAAGAGATGGATACAACTACACAGCACAGACTAAAATTGCTTTCATAATGGGAGATATTTGCATGCATCAGGGAGACACTTTCAAAATGAAATCGCATTTGAATGCGTGTTCGCGTTTTACTTTCGCTTTCGATTTTACGATCGCGCATACTCTGTATAGGGAGCGGCGGTTGCTAAGCGCACATTCTACAATACTACTACAATTCTACTCTGTTGGGCAACGAATCCTCCGCAATGGTCATTCAGCTCATCACATGATCAGAAACTCTGATTCCTGCTTCACTACGTACGACTCCGCAACTAGTGTTGGATGAGCTGGGTGGAATTGAAGATACAGTTATTCAAGTGAATTTAATGTTTTTTATTTCTATAAAAAGCAAAACAACAGTGGAAGTGTAATGTAAACATAGCGGTGGCATATTCTTAAGCTTAATTTAGTAATTTCATCCTCACACTCCGTCATGGCAATAACGCGAGACAGCTTTCACCTCAACAAAATATCTCGTCACTTTTTGAAACAAGCTCACCAAGGCTGCATTTATTTGATCAAATACTGAAAAAACAATAATATTGTGAAATATTATTACAATTTAAAATTGATTTCAATACATTTTTGAATATAAATCGTAATTTATTCCTGTGATGCAAAGCTGAATTTTCAGCAGCATTACTCCAGTCTTCAGTGTCACATGATCCTTCAGAAATCATTCTCATATGCTGATTTGCAGCTCAAGAAACATTTCTTATTATTATCACTTGAAAACAGTTTTTGCTGCTTAATATTTTTGTGGAAATACTTAATACTTTTATTCAGCAAGGATGCATTAAATTGATCAAAAGTGACAGTAAAGACATTTATAAGGTTACAAAAGGTTTCTATTTCAAATAATTGTTGTTCTTTGAACTTTGTATACATCAAAGAATCCTGAAAAAAAAAAAAAAAAAAAAAAAAAAATAGTTTCCACTATAATATTAAGCAACACAACTGTTTTCAAAATGTTTCTTGAACACCAAAGATTTCCCCTCGGAGTTTTTCCCAATACACTGTGGGATCATTTTCTCTGTAAAAGATACATGCGGCAAAACTTTAGAATGTGGTCAAAATGTAGTCTATCTTTTGGAATTGGCTTTCACTGTGGGATCGTTCCCTATAAGGACTCAAAATGTTGACAAAATAGGAAACTTACTAGAATTTGAAGAGAGCTTTTATCACACATAAACAAGCATACGTGTATAGCATCTTGGAATCCCAGTAGTCATTTACATTTATAGATGTCACTACAGGAACTGGGCGATTACTGACATTAACAAGTGATTAATATAAGCTATTAAGGCTCATTTCCATGTTCGAGAAGTTCCAAATAAATGTCATAGTCGTTCAGCACTGAATCATTTCTCCATTAATCTTGTGTAACTGAATGCAGTACAGGGCTGAACTGAGTCGAACGGGACAGAGTCTGTTATGGGTTCATGAGCCAAGATTTCATCCACTGTATAATCCATTAAAGGAACTTCTGGGTTCAATACAAGCTAAGATTGATTACCACAGAAAATAAATGACAAACACAAGTAAAAGATTGTGTTTAAAGTAATACATTTACAGTTCTATGGAATAGAAGTCTCTTCTGCTCACCCAGGATGCATTCATTTGATCAAAAATACAGTAAAAACAGTAATATTGTGGAATATTATTACAGTTTAAAATCACCGATTTTCTGTATTAATAAAATGTAATTTATTCCATTGATTAAAAAGTTGCTTATCATTACTTCAGTCTTCAATGTCAATGTGGTAACATTTATTGTTATTTTCCATGCTGAAAGAGTTGTGCTGCCTAATATTTTATTTTATTCATTTTTGAAAGCATGATATACTTTATTCAGGATTTTTTGATGCATACACAGCTAAGTACATCAGCATTTATTTGAATTTTTTTAACTTTATTAATGTACTACTGTCACTTTGATCAATTTAATACATCCCTGATGAATAAAAGTATTTGTTTTTCAAAAAAATAAAATAAAATTGTACTATGCCCGAACTGCATGGTAGTGTACATTGTATTTATATAAATTTATCATATATATTTTATATAAATATGGTAGATATCAATTCATTCATTATGAATAATCATATCCTTTGGTTTGCGTCAAGTTCCAAGTAAAATGAATAAATAATCACAAGATTAAAAAGTACTTTAAAACATACCTTTTATCTGGCATTTAAATAAGTATTTAAATCACGGGTTATGCAAAAACAGGCATCATATCATATAAAATTGCTCATACCAAAGATATTGATCATAACTCCATCACTAGCTGTTCAACCCTAGTTAGTGAAGGTGGGGGTCTCTGCAGCTGCATCCTCTTTACATAAAACATTTGAGTGACAGGTGAGGTCACGAGAGAGATTACGACTGAAAAACCGGGCCTAACCCCTGTTTGAGGCCCGGACAGTCTTTGAGCTGAGCGTATCTTTCTAATTCTGCTGCTGAAACAGGATGAATTATGGAACAGCTTTCCTCGCAGCAAGATGAATAATGAATTTTATGTTCACTTCCACACTCCCTCTCTTTACAACCACTCTTCTCTCCCTAAAGAAAAGCCCAACTCTTTAAACTAACTTAAATGACATCACACACTGCCCTGGCATGCCGTGGGTCTCCTGACATCCCACCCAAAACTGTAAAAAGAGAAAGAAACACTTTACAGCAAGAGATGACTTTCTGAATGACAGAATAGCTTGTTCAGGTGTATTGTACACCAGACAAATGGCAGCTAACGGAATCTCGGTGCTTTAATCAAACAGTCAGCATTTCCCTGTGAAGCACATTAAAGTCTGAATGTCAGAAGGTCTCTGCTATGAATACATCAAACCTTCATGTATATCATAAATGGCAAAAGGGCTCAGCGAATATACAGACTTCATCATGATGGGTGCCACCCATAATTCAAGAACTCTTCCATCAAACAATTATTTATTTGCTATGTTTACATGGGGGAGCTGTGTCAGGATAACAAAGACAAAAAGAAAGAAAACACTTTGTCTGGACCCAACGAGGCACTAAACTAAAAGCTGGCGAAACTGTTCTTTGTAATTACAGACACAGGGCATTTGGCTGAGAGGAGCGGATGAATGGCCGTCCAAGCGTTTCATACTAATTTGTGGCATTTTCTCACTCTATTTTAGCCATTCTTTTACACCGACATTCAAAATCACGCAGGGAGGGAATGCAAAATGTCTAGAGAATTTCTACTGTTTCAGCATTCCTGTAGATCATGGCACCTGCAATGTCAAGGTCATGGGTTTGATTCCCAAAGAATGCATGAGAAATTTCAAAAGAACAGCATTTAATCTTTTGTAATATTATAAATTTCATCAAACTAATGGATTAATTATTTCTGAACTTTTAAACGGTAGTGTATAAGAAAACAATTTTCAACAGTGATGATTTCTGAAGGATCATGTGACACTGAAGACAGGAGTAATGGCTGCTGAAAATTCAGCTTTGCCATAACAGATAAACTGGGATTGTATAAAGTAAACAGGAGGTAAAGTAGGAGACAGAGGGGGACAGGATCGGGAAAAAACTCAAACTCGGGCCTCCTGAAGTGAAATCATGTTACATGTCGGAGCTCTGACATAAACTACATTTTAACGTATGCTCATATAAAAAACAGTTCTTTTAAATTGTAATAATACTTCTCAACATTACTGTGTTTACCGTAATCAAATTATGATATAGTCAAATAGGGATTCCCAGTGAATGTGAGTGTGAACAAACTCTTGAAAGACATAAAAGTCCTTTGGATAAAGGCATCTGCCCAACGAATAAATGTAAATGTAAGGAAAAAAAAAAAAAGCGTTTTTTTTTATGCTTGATATATTAGCACAGCTGGCAGGACTGTGTTACTTGCATGTGAGAATGATGATCAGGACATGTCCATGAACAAGTCAGTTTTTAGTAATTAAGTTTTTTTTTTTTTTTTTTGCCATCCAAATTCATTAAAACCAAATACATTTTTGTTGTTGTTGTTTTTTAAACCTTTCAATCAAATTGTTATAATTTAATTTGTAATGACAAATTTCACATTAATTTAGAAAAAAATAGTGGTCTCAAACATTTGGAATGCTCTATAGACTTCAATTAATGTGTAGTAATGTGTAGTACGTGTGTGTATATGGCTATTTTACAATGGCTTCCAACATAGCTCAACTAATCAGAAGTAGTCTCAGAAATTAATCTGTTTTATAATATTTGTTTTAATTTTTGACTTGTTTTTTAACTCAAATTATATAATTTGAAAGTGTTTTGATGTCAAGTTTCTGTTTAAGAAATGAAATATCTAATTAAATGAAATTAGTAATAATAATAAGAAGAAGAAGAAGAAGAAAGTAAGAGCCTTCTATTAGTAATGTGTTTAATTCAGTGTATTATACAAAAATATGGCTATTTATATATAAATGCAGCAAAAATAACTATACTGTGATATGCTGTTACTGTGATAAATTACTGATAAAGTGTCTGGGTGAGATTTTGATCATACCGCCCACCACAAGGTAAAGCAATGCTTAAAATAAAAGTAAAAGAAATAAGGAGCTGGACAAAAAGAGAGCAGGAGAAAGAGATTAAAAAGATGTGGAGGTGTGTCGTGGGCCTCAGAGGACTGCTGAAGTGGGCTGTGGACATAGAGCTGGTCACTGCCATCATTTTGAGTCCAACAAAAGATAAAGAGGAAGATACAGCCACTGCTTCCAAGCATACTTTCATTTAGTGACTGCTGTAAAACTTGTCCTTAAAGTGCAAATTTAATATCCACTTTGCTTTAATAACGGCCATTTTTCTTTGCATGGTCTTACTGACAGCCTTGTGATTAAAGCGCATCTGAATGCATTACATTACAGAAGCTCACAAGCTGTAAAGGCCGTGGCACATAAGGAAGTGCACTTCCTTTGGTTTGCTGAGATCCAGGTAAGGGTTATGCCCTCTACTGTCTTGCAAATAAATGCCAATTTAAAAAAAAAAAAGAAAAAAGAAAGAAGTCAAAATTATGGAACAGAGAATAAAATTTAAGAGCTGCAGCGAATTATAATTTGTTTAAATGTGCCAAGTTCTTAGAAATGTAATCTTTGTATGTTGAGTACATATGGTATTAAAAATGTTTAAGCCACTAAAGACTAGACTAAGACTAAAATGTCAAGTTGTGTAACCATCAAGTAACAAATAATACATTTCCTTACACCTTGAATGCATGAGGTATGCATCTTAATTTTCAATAAATGTCAATTTATTTTTAATGTAACAAGTATTATTTCATGAATGATTAATTAATAATCAATCAATTAATAAACAAATTAAATGTATTCATTACATATTTTTCTAAGAAATCTTTATAAAAATATAATTTAAGAAATAATAATAATTATGCCAACTCTACTCTAGCTGTACCCTCCTTTCATTTCAGAACTTTAATTCAGTAATTAAAACATGCTCATCAGAGATGCCGTGTATTTAAGTCATTGTATGTATGAACTGCATTTAACTAATCCATCCAGACAACATGAGCAGGAAGTCATTGAGAAATGACATCTGTGACCTGTTCCTCATTCAAGACCATAATATGACTTCAGAAAACTTGAGAAATATAGACTACTTTTATGCTGCTTTATTGCTCAATTTTGGAGCAGATATTGTCACTACAAACATACATACATCATGCAGGTTTGGAACAACATGAGCTTGTGTAGGAATGCTGGAACAGGAATGCCGTTCTGCTGTTCCAGGACCAAAGCAGCATGTTGTAACAGGAGCATGTCCAAATTGTGCAAATCACATTATGGGCATTTTCAGACCTGTAGATTGTTTGCTTTGTTCTAAAACAGAGATTAAATTGTTACAATGTTGCAATTTCTTCTTGGTTTGTTTTGCTTTCACAAAGCAACATTTCTCAACTGACAAAAAAAGTGTTAATACAAGTCACATGAGAGTAAACTGTCCTCTCATTGGTCAAAGTGCACCTGTTTTTTTTTTTTTGGGATTGCGCTAATAGCGGTCATCCATCAGGATTAACACTAGAAGTCCCAGAGAGCAGCCATTTGGCTTTTCTACCTATAAAACCCGCAGGACAGCCGAATGGCTGGAAGTCTTTAGGCTAATATCCTTAATCAGCTGTGAACAGTTGCTTTTGTTATGTAAACAATGTGGGGCCATGCTGAGCCACGTTAAGGAAACTTGTTTCACTTTGCCATCTTAGGGAGAAATCAACACACATGTTTTTTTTTCCTTTGTTGCTGAGATCTATTGATAAAAATAGTACAAAATAAAATAAAGAAACCAACCATTTGTACACATATTTACAAAAAATATTAAAAAGTGAGTGAGTACATTCCAGCAATCACTCACAATCCTGGCACTGCCTGGCAATATATTATAAATACATTTTGTATATATCCATTATATATTAATCTTATATTTGATATTACTTCATAAGTCCATTTTTAAAAGTGTTTGAAAGATGGGTTCAAGTGTACTACAAGTGGTAACTAAATACATTTTTCTATACAGAGATAGTATGTTAAAAGCACATTTTAGTTCAAATTCATGGTGTCTCAAAATAGCACAGTTGAGTACACTTAGATGTTCTTAAGATTATCTTAAGAAGTACTAAAGAAGAGCTTTTAGTATATTAAGTACAAAATAAGTGCATGGAAATAGAGCACTGTACATTATGGAAGTGTAAAAGTGTACTAAAATAAAGTGTATTTTACTGCACTTTTTTTCACCTGGGTAGACACTCCAACACTTTCCGTTTGCATTAAGATTATTTTTATTACCACACTGGCAGATATTGATAATTTTACTAAAGTAAAATGCACTTAATTTAGATCCCCCCAGGAAACAAGACTAAATATCATATATAATTTTCTCATATAGAAAATCCATCTTGATTTAAGATTTTTTTTTTTTTATTTACTTGAAATAGGATAAAAAATACTTAGTATGAAAAGCATTTTTGCAGTGTGAATGAGTGAGTTAACTTTTTAAACATCACTTGCACTCCCTCATTTCAGGGTTAACATACTCAGAGTTTTCACTTAACCTCCTTTCTGAAACCGGCCCATGGTCAATCAAGTTCTCTGCTTTTAGCAGCCCTCCCTCCCCCACACATACAAACAAGCCACCAGCAACCATTCACAGACACACCCCCAACCCCCCTGCAGATTGCTCAGGTAATGACCATATTTACACATGAATTGATGCTAATGATAGCCACAAGACTAGCCAGTTAGCATCCACTTGGCTAAAGGAGGGTTACAAATCTCTGGGACTTCTAGTGTTAAACCATACAATATAAGACAATCTCTTTGAGATGCTCACTAAACACCTTCTAAACGTCAGTATTTTTGTGTGTTTTGGACAGTTGTTCTGAAATATTTTTGTCCGAACAAATTTCAATTAGGCATTTCACTCAATCTTTGCTCCAGGTTAACCCATGATTCATTTTAAGAGGCACTAGCAAAAACATACATTGCTTGCTTTTAATGCAATGTGTGATTACTAAAGGTGTATTGGTACACATGTATTCATACGGACGTCACGGTTCAGTGCTTGCAGTCAGTCAGACAAATACAGTTAGTGACAGGCAATCCACACTCCAATTCAGAAGAGGACACGTGCGGAAATGCAACGCTACTAACCGCCACAACAGGAAAAAGAGCAGAAGAAGAACGGACAATCTATGCATAGATATGTTTATTTGTAATCTCCCAACCAGTGTTTCAACTGTGGAAAAACATCAATAAATCAGCTTGAAAATAATGTCACGTACAATTACATTTACCTCAGGCAAGTCATTTAGTGTCCACAGCATGTTAGTTCACTAGAGAAATTAACTCTCTAGAGGGGAGCATTTCACTACATATATGCAGTATATTAGCTTATATATTCATTATATTTACTTTACCTGTAAGTAAAGTCTTAATTATTAATAAATATGTCATGAAAACAAGATATGACAGTAAATGTGTAAATGATTATATTTAAAAAATGAATAGGAGTAGAAAAATAATTGAAAAGTTAAAGAAGTTAATGCAAAACCTGCCTTATGTGCATTTTTTTATTATTTGAGTGTTGATGATTGTATATACTGTAAAAATATTATAGTGATGTGAAAGAAATATAGTTTACAGCATTAGCTGAGATAGATTTTCTTATGTTCATGTAAATTGAATTTATATAAAAAGACACAATTTGTTCAATAAACCACTTTTTAATCAAAAAGAAGAAAAAAATTATGTTTAGTTTTCCAAACTGTGACTTCAATACCGAAATACATAACAAACCATCATGTTTGTGTACCGTTACACACCTAGTAATTACCTATCATATACTGTGATATAGCCTGATTCGTTAGTCCGTCGGATTGCTTTTGCACCACAAGCGAACCACGACCATTCGATCATTGTGATGTGGATCCGAGCACGATCACACCAGGTTCTGAAACAAACGCTCCAAACGATGCAGGTGTGAAAACGCCCCAAGACATAGAGCACAAAAATGTGTGACCTCATAACAGAGCATTATCTAATTCACTAACATTTACTATTATGACAAATCATTATGTAAAATGCAGATTGGTCTGAAAATATTCTTTTGGCAGTGAACTCAAAGTGTAAATGCATTTACACATGCAAATACACACATCTGCAGCCATCAGCACTTCTATCAGTTATTGGCCAGTGTTCAAATCTCTTGCATCAGCTCCACCTCTGGAAGAGAGTCTTTCATTCTACTGTGCTAATTCATTTACCATGCAATGTCACCCTCTCACACCGCATACACTCGATGACTTGGCCTTCACTGTGGCATTCCCTCCTTTAAAAGTCTCTGCTCGGTTTGCCATCGCTTTACACGCAACAGCTATTTTCCTAGCTCAGCTGTTATGGACTCCGGTATCATGTGAGGGGTGGAATGGGGAACAGGGCCTAAGATGACCCATGAGGAGGGTGTTGTGCGAAATTCAAGCCCGCATCAAAATGCTACCGCCAAGATGTATCTGATAATGTAAATAATGTGAAAAGCCATTATTAAACAACATATGAAAGCGGATAATATTATGCAATCATTTGACTGATTGACTGTCTAATGAATAAAACCAAAGCCATTTAATTTGGTGGCCATCTTGGCAATGTCCCAGGGCAGCTGTTTTTCCAGTCACACATCTCCTGTCTGCTTGAATGGAGAAAAACTGTAGGCCAAACTTTGATTGGGACATCACAGAAGATTGCGCTGAACCTACCCCCACTGGATGCAAATAATAAATAAGCTTCATAACGGTAATTCCGGTAGTTCCAAGTAATCTAGGGCTTTGGCCGTTCCCTTCAGACACTACTGGGCACAACGCACAATGCAAGCAATGTATATCTGAGTTTATGAGACGAAGGCAAGTCAGTGAGTGATGGGCATAGATATTTGAAGTAGAATGTAGCAAAGGTTGGGGGTTAAAATTGTAACAACAGTTTAAATTTCACATGACAGCGATAGTTTTCACTGCTAGAATAAGAACATGACAGGTCAAAAACACATGACTTAGAGTAACCCCATTTCACAACCCACAGAGAAACATTACAGACTCAGATTAGAGAACAGGAAATGATCGAGAAAGTCATTCCACAGGCCAGTGGCTATTAGTGTATTTATGACTGTGTCAAGCTTACAGCTATTTACAGATGCAGAACTAAGCTCAGCATGAAGCGACATGACTGATGTGTATTGTGTTTATGTTTGCACGATAGAGTTGTGTGCCATTCAGAATCGAGTTGAATGTCTTTCAGACTCCTGAATTTGAAATGAGGCAGGATGTACAGTATTTGTAAATGTAATTTGAATTTAATAAAGCAAAATTAAAATGGAATTAATTTTTTAATAAAGAAATCTTTTAACCGCTTACAAGTGTATGCCTTAAAGGAACACTCCACTTTATTTGAAAATAGGCTCATTTTCCAACTCCCCTAGAGATAAACAGTTCAGTTTTACCATTTTCGAATCCATTCAGCCGTTCTCTGGGTCTGGCGGTACCACTTTTAGCATAGCTTAGCGTAGTTCATTGAATCTGATGAGACCAATAGCATCTCACTCAAAAAAATGACCAAAGAGTTGATATTTTTAAAAATAAGTTGATTTTAAAATTTCATGGCATCAACACATCTCAATAGTTGGGACAAGGCCATGTTTACCACTGTGTGGCATCCCCTCTTCTTTTTATAACAGTCTGCAAACGTCTGGGAACTGAGGAGACAAGTTGCTCAAGTTTAGGAACAGGAATGTTGTCCCATTCTTGTCTAATACAGGCTTCTAATTGCTCAACTGTCTTAGGTCTTCTTTGTCGCGTCTTCCTCTTTATGATGCGGCAAATGTTTTCTATGGGTGAAAGATCTGGACTGCAGCCTGGCCATTTCAGTACCCAGATCCTCCTTCTATGCATCCATGATGTTGTAATTGATGCAGTATATGGTCTGGCATTGTCATGTTGGAAATGCAAGCTCTTCCCTGAAAGAGACGACATCTGGATGGGAGCATATGTTGTTGTAGAACTTGGATATACCTTTCAGCATTGATGGTGCCTTTCCAGATGTGTAAGCTGCCCATGCCACACGCACTCATGCAACCCCATACCATCAGAGATGCAGGCTTCTGAACTGAGCACTGATAACAACTTGGGTTGTCCTTGTCCTCTTTTGTCCGGATGACATGGCGTCCCAGTTTTCCAAAAAGAACTTCAAATTTTGATTTGTCTGACCACAGAACAGTTTTCCACTTTGCCACAGTCCTTTTTAAATTAACCTTGGCCCAGAGAAAATGCCTGCGCTTCTGGATCATGTTTAGATATGGCTTCGTTTTTGACCTATAGAGTTTAGCCGGCAACGGCGAATGGCACAGTGGATTGTGTTCACCGACAATGTTTTCTGGAAGTATTCCTGAGCCCATGTTTTGATTTCCATTACAGTAGCATTCCTGTATGTGATGCAGTGCCGTCTAAGGGCCCGAAGATCACGGGCATCCAGTATGGTTTTCCGGCCTTGACCCTTACGCACAAAGATTGTTCCAGATTCTCTGAAACTTTGAATGATATTATGCACTGTAGATGATGATAACTTCAAACTCTTTGCAATTTTTCTCTGAGAAACTCCTTTCTGATATTGCTCCACTATTTTTTGCCACAGCATTGGGGGAAATGGTGATCCTCTGCCCATCTTGACTTCTGAGAGACACTGCCACTCTGAGAGGCTCTTTTTATACCCAATCATGTTGTCAACTGACCTAATAAGTTGCAAATTGGTCCTCCAGCTGTTATTTATATGTACATTTAACTTTTCCGGCCTCTTATTGCTACCTGTCCCAACTTTTTTGGAATGTGTAGCTCTCATTAAATCCAAAATGAGCCAATATTTGGCATGACATTTCAAAATGTCTCACTTTCAACATTTGATATGTTATCTATATTCTATTGGGAATAAAATATAAGTTTATGAGATTTGTAAATTATTGCATTCCTTTTTATTCACAATTTGTACAGTGTCCCAACTTTTTTGGAATCGGGTTTGTATAAATTTATCCCATGATGTGTTGAAATATAAACATTTAAACAGTGGCTTTAATAAAAACTTTTCATGACAGATTTATTCAAACATACATTAAATAATTAAGACAACAGGTTAAGGTACACCTTGCAAGTGTTCATGCTGGACTGCTTTTGCCTTCAGAACTGTCTTATTTCATTGTGGCATAGATTCAAGGTGCTGGAAATGTTCCTCAGAGATTTTAGTCCATATTGACATGACAGCATCACGCAGTTGCTGCAGATTTATTGGTTGCACATGCATGATGCGAATCTCCTGTTCAGCCAATGCTGTATATTGCACTGAGATCTGGTGACTATGGAGGCCATTTGAGTATAGTGAACTCATTGTCATGTTCAAGAAACTTTGTGCTTGTGATGGCACATTATCCTGTTGGTAGTAGTCATCAGAAAATGGTTACACTGTGGTCATAAAGGGATGGACATGGTCAGCAACAACACTTAGATGTGCTTTGGCATTTAAATGATGTTCAATTGGTACTGAGGGGCCCAAAGTGTGCCAAAAAAAAAAAAAAAAAAAAAAATCCCACACAGTGCTTGAAGTGGAAAAATAAAAGTGCCGGTACTCCTGATGCTCTGTTCAAAATGCGTTCCAGAAGAAGGGTGGGTGCGATGAGCTTCCGTACGTGCAACATGTCGAAAGTGATGGAATGCAAGGCGGTATGCTAAAGGTAAAAATAGAGAAGTGTGGCGCGTACCGGCCCACTCCGAGTACTGCCCACACAGCATTACACCACCAGCAGCCCCTCGAACCATTGATACAAGGCAGGATGAATCCATGCTTTCATGTTGTTTACGCCAAAATTCTGACCCTACAATCTGAACGTCGCAGCAACATTTTTCCAATCTTCTTCTGTCCAATTTTGGTGAGACAATTTTCTGTTTGCTGTTCACAGCTGACAGAAGTGGCATCCGGTGTGTTCTTCTGCTACTGTAGCCCATCTGCTTCATGCCTCGGTTGTATAGAGTCACTTAAATCCCCTTTCTTTCCCATTTTAATGCTCAGCTTGAACTTCAACAGATAATCTTGACCATGTCTACATGCCTAAATGCACTGAGTTGCTGCAATGCGACTGGCTGATTAGATTTGCATTAACGAGCAGTTGAACAGGTGTACGTAATAAAGTGGACAGTGAGTGTATGTAATATAGTGCATATTTTTAGCAAAATGCTCCTCTCTAGAGTAATTTTTTTCTGGTTAAATAAGTTTATAGACATTAAATAGCCTGAGGCAAATGTACAGTGGATTAAACAATTGGAATAACTAATTCCATAAGTGTGCACACCCCTGAACTTGCTTGTAGCACCCTTTGATTTTTTTTTCAGCTTGGCACATCGTGACTTGGGATAATTTTTCGTCTCTTTTTCTGCAAAAATTTTTCAGATCTGCATTTTGGATCATTGTCATGCTGAAAGGTGAAAGTTCTTGTTCAGCCTTCTAGCAGACACCAGAAGGTTCTGAGCCAATATTCGACTGGTACTTGGAACTATTCATGATTCCCTCCCTTTTCACTAAGTTCCCAGTTCCAGCTGAAGAAAAGCAGGCATGATGCTGCCACCACCAGGCTTTACCATGGGTTTTGGTGTCCTTTTGCTGATGTGCTGTGTTATTTTGGCATCAAACATGCCTTTTACAATTTTGGCTGATAAGTTCAATCTTGGTCTTATCAGACCATAACACATTTTTTATGCTTTTGCAAAGTTTAACCCGGCTTGGATGTTTGTTTGTTTTTTTTTTTTTGTTTTTTCAGTCATAGGCTTGTGTCTTGCCACCGTTCCCCATATTCCAGACAGATGGAGAATACAGGGGATAGTTGTCACATGTAGTGAGCAACCAGTACTTGCCAGAAAGAGCTGCAACTCCTTTAATGTTGCTGTAGGCCTCTTGACAGCCTCCCTCACCTTTTTTCTCTTTGTCTTCAGATCAAATTGGCAGGTACACCCTGTTTTGATAATGTCACACTTGTGCCATACTTTCTCCACTTGTTGATAACTATCTTCTACGGTGGCCGAGAGAGCTCAACGCGCTGCAAATGAGAAAACATCTTCATCAGTTTGACAACACATGCGCTGCAAACTCCACAACACTTACAAATGGTGAAACGCGCTGCAAATAAAGAAAACATCTTCATCAGTTTGACAACACATGCGCTGCAAACTCCACAACACTTACAAAAAGAAAAACGCGCTGCAAATAAAGAAAACATCTTCATCAGTTTGACAACACATATGCGCTGCAAACTCCACAACACTTACAAATGGTGAAACGCGCTGCAAATAAAGAAAACATCTTCATCAGTTTGACAACACATATGCGCTGCAAACTCCACAACACTTACAAATGGTGAAACGCGCTGCAAATAAAGAAAACATCTTCATCAGTTTGACAACACATGCGCTGCAAACTCCACAACACTTACAAATAGTGAAACGTGCTGCAAATAAAGAAAACATCTTCATCAGTTTGACAACACATGCGCTGCAAACTCCACAACACTTACAAATGGTGAAACGCGCTGCAAATAAAGAAAACATCTTCATCAGTTTGACAACACATATGCGCTGCAAACTCCACAACACTTACAAATGGTGAAACGCGCTGCAAATAAAGAAAACATCTTCATCAGTTTGACAACACATATGCGCTGCAAACTCCACAACACTTACAAATGGTGAAACGCGCTGCAAATAAAGAAAACATCTTCATCAGTTTGACAACACATGCGCTGCAAACTCCACAACACTTACAAAAAGTAAAACGCGCTGCAAATAAAGAAAACATCTTCATCAGTTTGACAACACATATGCGCTGCAAACTCCACAACACTTACAAATGGTGAAACGCGCTGCAAATAAAGAAAACATCTTCATCAGTTTGACAACACATGCGCTGCAAACTCCACAACACTTACAAATGGTGAAACGCGCTGCAAATAAAGAAAACATCTTCATCAGTTTGACAACACATGCGCTGCAAACTCCACAACACTTACAAAAAGAAAAACGCGCTGCAAATAAAGAAAACATCTTCATCAGTTTGACAACACATATGCGCTGCAAACTCCACAACACTTACAAATGGTGAAACGCGCTGCAAATAAAGAAAACATCTTCATCAGTTTGACAACACATGCGCTGCAAACTCCACAACACTTACAAAAAGAAAAACGCGCTGCAAATAAAGAAAACATCTTCATCAGTTTGACAACACATGCGCTGCAAACTCCACAACACTTACAAAAAAAAAACGCGCTGCAAATAAATAAAACATCTTCCACACATTGACAACTAATTTGCGCTGCAAACTCCACAACACTTACAAAAAGAAAAACGCGCTGCAAATAAAGAAAACATCTTCATCAGTTTGACAACACACGCGCTGCAAACTCCACATGTTTTCTTTATTTGCAGCGCGTTTCACTATTTGTAAGTGTTGTGGAGTTTGCAGCGCATGTGTTGTCAAACTGATGAAGATGTTTTCTTTATTTGCAGCGCGTTTTTCTTTTTGTAAGTGTTGTGGAGTTTGCAGCGCATGTGTTGTCAAACTGATGAAGATGTTTTCTTTATTTGCAGCGCGTTTCACTATTTCTAAGTGTTGTGGAGTTTGCAGCGCGTGTGTTGTCAAACTGATGAAGATGTTTTCTTTATTTGCAGCGCGTTTCACTATTTGTAAGTGTTGTGGAGTTTGCAGCGCATGTGTTGTCAAACTGATGAAGATGTTTTCTTTATTTGCAGCGCGTTTCACTATTTCTAAGTGTTGTGGAGTTTGCAGCGCATGTGTGTTGTCAAACTGATGAAGATGTTTTCTTTATTTGCAGCGCGTTTCACTATTTGTAAGTGTTGTGGAGTTTGCAGCGCATGTGTGTTGTCAAACTGATGAAGATGTTTTCTTTATTTGCAGCGCGTTTTTCTTTTTGTAAGTGTTGTGGAGTTTGCAGCGCATGTGTTGTCAAACTGATGAAGATGTTTTCTTTATTTGCAGCGCGTTTCACTATTTCTAAGTGTTGTGGAGTTTGCAGGGCGTGTGTTGTCAAACTGATGAAGATGTTTTCTTTATTTGCAGCGCGTTGAGCTCTCTCGGCCACCGTAATCTTCACTGTATATCTAATGCTTTTTTTTTATAACCTTCACCTGAGCGATACTTCAACAGTGAGATCCCGTTGATGCCCCATAAGCGCTTTTGTAGTAGCATGCAACCAAGTCAGAAAAATCTTACAAGAACAGTTGGAGTTAATCACTTCAGCTAAAGACAGGTGTGTACTATTTCACACAAGCTTGATGATTGGTTTATTCTAAACACAGCCACATACCCAATTATAAAAGGGTGTGCACACTTATGCAGTTAGAATATTTTAAGTTTTCTCAGAAATGTGTCCCTTTGGTTTTCAGTGGCATTGCATAGGTTCAAATGTTCTTATATGATTTATCGTTGTTTCATTTTGTACATCACAAAACCCAGCTGATTTAACAGGGACTTTTTTATATCCACTGAAACCTTACTTGACATTGTTGACAAGCTGTTTTACTGACGTCTTTACACATTTGAAACACATGAGACATGATGCATTTCAGTAAGTTGTACAGTTTCTTTCAACATTCACTGTACTTTGTGATATAACTAGTAGTAAAGCGTAAGAGAAGATTGGTTCACGTGAGCTCTGCACTGCAGCTGTAAATGAGGCAGATACAGCGATCTATCGCACCACATTAAAGGAGTGGCTGATTATGATTTCACTTTTTTAATTTTAGTATGTGTGTAATGTTGTTGTTTGAGCTTAAATAACATCTGCAAAGTTAGGATGCTCAAAGTTCAAAGCAAAGTGAGATTTTTTCTTTTAAAGAATTCTCTGTTTAAGGACTACAACAAAATGAAGATCGATTAAAAACGACAAATCCATACTGTCAACCCAGCCCTAGCATCCACTAGTGTCAAAAGTCAAAATGTGTAAAAATTAGGGCTGCACGATTAATCGCTTGCGATTGTCACGCGCTTTTCATCAGTAAAGTATCACGTTCATTATCGAAGGTGATTCATCTGCGATATGAACGTGATATTGCGTGGCTTGTCAGTGATCTACGGCTCTGTCTATTATGCGCTTAATCGTGCAGCCCTAGTAAAAATGTGACAATACCAGCAGGGATCCGCTGATAGACACCTGCTTTCAAATGCTGCCCTATGTATCTGTGCTCCATGAAAAGCGTCAAAGATGTCCATTTACAACATATTTTTGAAGCCTTGATCATTGTAGCCAATCACAGACATATCTGTTGAGCTCGTGAACACAATGGCCAATCAGAGGTGTTTAAGAATCTGCTCAACAGTGCTCAAAATGCTAAGGGAAAGGCTGGTATCGTCACATTTTTTAACATTTCAGTACCGACTTGGTACAGTCGGTACTTTTGACAACACTAGCATCCACACAGCTTTACCAGTTGTAGCTTATTTACATTGTGTGCATGAATAAATTTTAGTGTTTCACTGGTCACAATACTTTTGTAAATTAATAAAAAAGATTCTCTGTTGTTTGACTGTTGAATTTCTTTTGAATTCTGTAAATTCTTCTTCCTGTCATTCCAATTCAACATCCTTTCTGATGTGGCCAATTAACAATATCCAATTGTGAATTTTACTGGTCAAGAAAGATTGAAACTCACTCTCTGGCTGTTTCTCATTGGGTGTGATGGAGCGCACAAAGTCCTGTGGCGTCATGTACACCTCCGCGTCTCCGTGCTCACTGATGATCTTCAGGGTGGCAAAGTAGCGAAATATCTTGTCTGGAGTGGAGTAAGCTCTGATCCGGTTCTCATACTCCATCACCTGTATCACACACACACACAGAAACACACACTTACAATCAATATCAATTCTAAGAAGTAGCTACTTCATTTTTTCCTTTTGTCTTAACTTTCTACTAAATAAACAGCATTTTTACCAGTGTGACAGCGTTTCAGGTGTTTTTAAAATTGTGCAGATTTTACATTGAAGGGTTAGTTCACCCAAAATTTTGTCATTAATTACACACCCTCATGTCGTTCCATGAGTAATTAATGACAGAATTTTCATTTTTGGGTGAACTAACCCTTTGGCTTTATAGCACAACCAAATGCTATATTTACATTTTTATCACACTGTATTGTTGTGCTGTTTAAACTTCAATAATGTCCAGTCTCTTTCATATACCATTAGAATGATTCATAATAATGAATACATTTTCTTCAAAATTCATTTGCACAAAAGTATTTACATTGCAATTTTTTGGTTTTTCTTTTTTTCAGTTCTTTCAAAATGCTAATTCATTCAGGGAAGAAACATTCAGGTGTGTTGCTCAGAGTCGCACAACAATTCTGTTGTGGCTTTGGAATTATTTTCATTGTCAAGATCAAGCAAAAACAGACAATATTATGTCTAAAATGTAATTTAATATTAACTTCTTGTTTATTTAATGATTATATAAAGCAAGTCAATATCACATTTGCAATCATGGAAAGGGAAAATAGCATTCTTGCTCATGTGATATTGCTTCAGGGCCTTTTTTTGCACCCATATATTGATTTTCGGGGGCATTTTTATCCATTTTGGTGGTGTTTTTGCCCCATGTCAAAGTTCATTTCAACCCTGCTTACTAGGGGTGTGATAATACCCTTATGTCATGATTCAATGCATATCGCGATACAATATTATTGCGATACTCCAAGACATTTACTGTTGATTAAAATGCTAAATTTGGTATTACATTGGGAGTGGAAATGAATAGGACTTGGTGCTGGTAACCCAATGCACAGGACAATGGTGACACCAGAATAAAAATATTCACGATTCTAACGCTGAAACACGTTTATTTAGAATGAATATGTTTGCACTCTGTCACTGATTAGACAAGTAGATATACTTTGTATCTTCTATAAGGCTGTATTGGATAAATACTATAATACTAAAGTGTAATAAAGCATGCTAGATCGATATAGCCTCATTTACATAACTAAATCTAATCCTCTGATCATTATAATAACCTGTCATTATGGCTGTCGTATCAGCAACAATTGCAAAACAGCAGACAGTTTTGTTCTGATTTATGAGTCAAGAGCAGCCACAAAGTTATTAATAGCCTGAAGCGACATGCAAATGAAAAATCATCCATTGCAGGTTGGCTATTAAACAAAGTAAAACTCAGTGTAATTTATAATGTGTATGAACATTTCCAGTTTATGTATCTGTAATATCTAGACTACAGCTGTCAATTTACAGCGTTACATCATGTGATCGACCACCTTGGCATATTGACAAACTTAACTGAACGGAATGCTGTGGACTGTGGGCTTATTTTCAATTATATGAAGTA
Source organism: Chanodichthys erythropterus (assembly GCF_024489055.1). Classification (NCBI taxonomy): domain Eukaryota; kingdom Metazoa; phylum Chordata; class Actinopteri; order Cypriniformes; family Xenocyprididae; genus Chanodichthys; species Chanodichthys erythropterus. The sequence continues at coordinate 25,921,277 of NC_090225.1, read as the reverse complement.
ATGCCACTTTTTTTGTGATGTCCATTAAAAGATTTTTTTGGCCTCAATAATGTGATAGATTAAAGTATCTTAAAAGGGGTCATGACCTGCGTTTTTTTATTATTCCTTCATAATGTTTCCTGAGGTGCAGTTATAAAGAAAAAAAAAAAAAAAAAGTCATATTTTAGAAAAAAAAGGCAATTTTCTATTTTTAGCCCTCTGATCTGAACGCTCTGTTGGATGGGGCGTGTCTGCTGTGTGGAGCTCTTGAAATTTTTTACGTTTTTATTATTACAGCTGCCGAGATTAATTAATCGTGAAAAGTGTTGAGTAAATCATTATATTTAGATCTACTCCCATCTCATGAAAGGGTGTAGTGATGAGCAATAGTCGATGACAGACATGTCTGTTAAGCACATGCATGAATGCAGTAATCTCGTCATTGCAACTCGATTTCTGCATGCTCACGAATGTTTTCGAATGAACTAACAGTTCAAACACAATATAAATAAGAGATTCATTGTGCAGTGTAGACAGCATCATTGATTATAATGGGAGTTTTGGTGAAAGTCCATAACTCAGTCACTGTTAAACCCACGCTGTATGATTGACAGCTCCAGCGATTATAAAGGGAGTGTTCTTTGATCGCTTTTAATCACAATGTAAATAACAGATTATTTTTATGCTACTAAAAGACACAATGTGAAGTTGACCGTTTAGTCACTGGCTTGATTTCGAGACAAAAAACATCTGTCTGTACATGAATCATTACATATTAGAAATCACTTATCACAGATCAGGCATTAGAATTAACATGGTTACTTTACACATGGCATTACTATTGGGTTCATATCTTACAGTAAAAGTCTGTTTGCAAAGCCTGCATCGCAACTGCGACTGATTTACCAAAGAACACACAGAGAAATGTACTGAACAAACAAATAATGCTGTACTAGGACATTCACATAAATGAAAATAAATAAGCACTTTCTTAGCATTAGGATCCTTTGGAAGGTAATGTTATTTTTAGTCCAGTGAACCTGTATCATTCTTCTCATCACACTAAAGTGCCAGTGGGCGGGGCCAAAGACGCAATGATGTAGAAGCAGGCGATGATTTGATTCTGCAGAGGCGGTCTTTCGTCGCACTATTACGACATAATGTGACAAAATTCCAGGAGCTTGGATTGAATAAAAGCTATTTTTGAACTAACAGGGAAGTTTTGATTTCTGAAACCTACAAGATGTTTTTATAGTACAATGACCTTACATGTCAAAAGACATTTCGATTTCTCAATTCATGACCCCTTTTAATTTGGGGACATTTATTCAGCTTATCATGTAATTCATTCCGTTAAAATGTTTAATTGATTGACAGCCATTAATGGAGACAAATTAATTTTCGAATTAGAGCTGAAGTTGTGTCTCAGTGTTATGGATATTTTTTTTAAAAAAGATCATCAAAATGAGCAGTAATAGAGGTCAATTTCATCATTCTCATCCAGCCATGAGGTTTCCTTTTCGTCTATCTGGTGACTCATTATGCAGCCTACTGTATGCTAATTAATATAATTCCTAAGCTAATTGAGTGTCAGTTTGTATGCCGCTATTAGACAAGAGAAGTGATTGTAATTGCAAGATGAAATGATGATTTGGAGTTTAGGATACTGCCTGAATACATGCCGTGCAGTAAGTGATGCTCGTAATGTGAAACTTTACTTGTCAATCAAACTCTGAGATTCTAGAGGTCACTGCGCACCACAGCTTATTTTTTTATTTTTAGTTTATACTTCTGTCAGATGGATATACTTGGTCACTGCATTGTCTCACCATTTTTTTTTTTTTTTTCACCATTGGTATCGTATTTTTAACACGCCATGTCAAGTTAAAAATTGTTCAAGTTCCAAAAACACATTCAGAGACCTTTGCCTTCTGTTTTATTCAGTTGAGCTCCATTTTGCAGTGAACACAATTCCAATTCTAAAGGTTGAGCACTGGTGACTTTCTTACTTGTTTGAAAAATATATACATTTTGAAAAATGAAACTATGTTTTTTGGTTCATATAATAAAAGTTGAATGGGTCCAGTGGTGTTTTGGAGCCCACTGACTTTCAATTACATAGACAAAAATAGTCAAAACATTGCCAAAATATCTTCTGTATTCTGCAGAAGAAATTCATATAGGCTTGGAATGGATGGCATACCAGCCTATCTCTCTTTTTTTTGTTTTTTTTTTCCCTTCAACTTTTCAAATTTGACTATTCAGAGATCCTACATATTTTGCACACTAGGTACAAGGAACACAAGGAGGAACATTTATTAAGATTTGAAGAGTGTTTCATTGAGTTCATTGCTCACATAAAGTTGACAGAAATCAAGACACACACTGATTGTCATGACAACTGCAAAGCAATTTCATTTACACAGAACTGAAACCTAAAGCCTAAACTATTCTTTCCTGTTGCTGCCTAGCAAGAATGGATATTTCCTTCAGGAAATCATGCAAATTTAGTTTTTCTTTTAAAGTGATCTTGATATGTGGTTCTGAAACATTAAAGCTCCTGATTACATGAGTTGGCATACCTTTCCATTTACAGAGAATTTCATATCATACAACAATCTTCCGATTGCTGTGTGACCATCTGTAACCTGCTCATGAGAAGCTCTAACAATTAAAGAAAAAGCTGCAAACTGATCCAGGCAGAAATTGAAGCAGTTCAAATGTCTAAAATAATAATAGGAGAATATGATTCATGCTGTCTTTTTAATGAGACCAATGTACCAATGTTCGCACAGGTCATTCTTTGCATAACTAACTGCATGACATCATATATTACAGAAAGGGGCTTGTGTGTGTGTGTGTGTGTGTGTGTGTGTGTGTGTGTGTGTGTGTGTGTGTGTGTGTGTGTGTGTGTGTGTGTGTGTGTGTGTGTGTGTGTGTGTGTGTGTGTGTGTGTGTGTGTGTGTGTGTGTGTGTGTGTGTGTGTGTGTGTGTATGTGTGTGTGTGTGTGTGTGTTCTTACATGGTTTATGAGGACACAAATGTGTATAATGACATGGGTATTACAACCACTGATCTAATATAAATGACTGGTTTGCTCATTGTGTTCTAAACTGCCATCAGGCGGTGAAGCCACCAGAAGTGTTAGAATCTCAACATAACACCGACTGTTACGTAACAGTCGGGATCATTAATATGTACACCCCCAATATTTGCATATGCCAGCCCATGTTCAAGACATTAAACAAGGGCAGCCAGTATTAATGTCTGGATCTGTGCACAGCTGAATCATCAGACTAGGTAAGCAAGCAAGGACAATAGCGAAAAATGGCAGATGGAGCGATAATAACTGACATGATCCATGATAACATGATATTTTTAGTGATATTTGTAAATTGTCTTTCTAAATGTTTTGTTAGTATGTTGCTAATGTACTGTTAAATGTGGTTAAAGTTACCATCGTTTCTTACTGTATTCACAGAGACAAGAGCCGTCACTATTTTCATTTTTAAACACTTGCAATCTGTATAATTCATAAACACAACTTCATTCTTTATAAATCTCTCCAACAGTGTGTAACGTTAGCTTTAGCCACGAAGCACTATCAAACTCATTCAGAATCAAATGTAAACATCCAAATAAATACCATACTTATGCGATTAGACATGCTGCATGACGAACACTTTGTAAAGATCCATTTTGAGGGTTATATTAGCTGTGTGAACTTTGTTTATGCTGGTTAAGGCAGCCGAGAGCTCGGGGGCAGGGGAGCACGAGAATTTAAAGGGGCCACGCGCTGAATCGGCACATATTTAATGATGCCCCAAAATAGGCAGTTAAAAAAAATAATAAAAAAAAAAATCTATGGGGTATTTTGAGCTGAAACTTTCTTTTGAAAACACATTCTATAGCACCTTTAAGCATGAACATATATCTGGGATTATTATCAGAAATGGATTCAAATATATATTAAATATTACAAGCATTTAATCCCCTATTACTAAATTGCACTGTACTATAATAAAAAATATTTACCATGCATCATCTTGCTCAGAGCCAAAGTATAAATGCATGGAAATAAAGCTTTGTGCCTTTAAATCCATACATAGTCATATATTACTTGCTCATGTCTTTTTGTTGACAAACACCCACTTCAGACTCTTGGAGATCTTGGAAACCCTTAAAAAGCCACAGGTCAGCTCAAATTCTATGGCTTTTTAATAGCATGACAGTTTGCATAGGAATTAAGGGTAATTTGTATATATTTTTGAGCTAATTATTAATGTAACCAACTTTTAAGTAATAATTTTTACTGCTTCGAAATACATGCTAATGAAAACACTCTTGAATCATTTACAGTTACTGCACGAATAAAATATAACACAATTACATAACCACAGTGAATAACTGTACATGACAAATTAGGTTGTATGCGTATGTCTTACACAGCATAAATCTTTATTCAAATTTCAGAAGAATCATTTTGACATTTGCTATACAAATGTTGAGGTGTCTCATCCGTCAGCTGTTCTGATATTCGCTACTGTAATGAGAATGAACGCAACTTTTAATAAGCACTTTTTATGATGTCATGAGCAATCCAGTCATTTATATAGATCAGTGATTACCACATAAACACTTCCTGTGTTCTCATAAACCAAATGGCTTTAAAAAAAAAAACATACTAAATAGTGTTTTCTGAAATTCAAAAAAATGCTAAAACTTTTCTGTGATGGGTAGGTTTAGGGGTAGTGTGTGTGTGTGTGTGTGTGTGTTTGTGACATACCAGGACACAAGTTTGTATAATGACATGGATATGACATAGGTATTACAAGGAGAGGGTGACTTATGAGGACATTACCCCATGTCCCCACTTTTCAAAAGGCTTATAAATCATACAGAATGAGTTTTTTTTTTTTTTTTTTTTTTGAGAAAGTAAAAATGTGCACAGTTTTCTGTGATGGGTAGGCACAATTCACAAAAACAAACCTGTGTGTGTGGGGTGGGTGGGTTTGGCTATACTCGTGAGGGCCAAATGTCCTTTCTTATCTACTGAAACATTGTGACAACGGACTATTGAGGACATTTTACTGGTCTTGGCACTCACACTGGGCTGGCAGTGATGCCAGATGACACACCAAGACATGGTAGAGAGAAAGTACACACAAGCACCAAAGGAAGGACATACCTAGATGCAACCATCACACACACACACACACATACATAAAAGACACTTGATCTTTTGAGAGCTCACTGTGCTATAAAACACTCTTTCAAAACCTATGCCTTGCTAAGGAAATGGAATCACATAAGTGACTGCGAACCCCCTACAAAAGAAGCAACACAACGCGTTATACAAATAGTATTAAGCGGCAAGGATACGTGTTGCTGTTTAAAAAAAAAAAAAATCTTTAAAAAAGGATACACTGCACGATTTTAGCAAACCTATAAGATCATTACAAATCACACATGGATCTATTAAACTTTGGTACGACATGCATGTAGACTCTACGATGATGACACCTATAGGCTACGATGCAAGTTTCTATGGAAGAATAAAATGTCATCAGCTTGCGTAGCGTAGCATTAGGAGCATTAGGAGCGTAATTATGGAGGCTGTAGAGCAGGGGTTGATCCTGGAGGGCTATTGTCCTGCAGAGTTTAGCTCAAACCCTGAAAAGAAACACTTACCTGCCTGTAACTTTAGTAATCCTGAAGACCTTGATTAGCTTCAGGTGTTTTTAATTAGGGTTGAAGCGAAACTCTGCAGGACAATGGCCCTTCAGGATCAACATTCCCCACCCCTGCTGTAGAGATACTAGTATTGCTAAACAGCAATAGAACTAACAATAAGCGTAGAATGTTGTAAAGTCTGTCAAACAAGCCGTTAATGCAGTTTTTGGCTGTGTAGCACCAGCTGCTCTGCAGTTCCTTCAGAAGGATTCCAACAAATAGCTGTAAAATAGTATATTTTTTGTAAGTTCCAATTTTAGTCTGATTTCAGCACAGATTATTTTTATGAATCCATAATAAATGTAATACTAACATCGTAAAGAGGAACTATTTGTATGGCAACTTGTAAGCGCTGTTCATTTCATAAAGTGTACAGCAGAAGGGTGGAAAAATATCAAAAACTCAAGTATGTTTTTTTTACAGTGTATTTTATAAGTAAAATGTACAGTAGCCCTATATGATACCCCTGCATAATTCCTACTTCACACACATTCCTAATGCTGTTTTGTTGTTGTTGCACTGTGGTAAGGCTGGGCAATATGACCAAAATCTTGTATCACGAATAAGAACAAAGAAGCAAATTACAAACAATATGATAAATTCAATATAACAAAAAGAAAACTAAACTAATTAAATTTTTCAGGTAGTTAATGTCAATTTGATGATGTGTTGAATAAATTCAAGAGCAATTTATTTAATATGTAGTTAGAAACCAAACAGAAATAGAATAATCAAATGTAAAAATTTCTTTTTCATCACTTATATAGCTTAAAGCAGGGGTCTCAAACTCAAATTGGCGGGGGGCCGTTTCTGTGATTGACACCTCATAGGAGGGCCATATTAACATTCAAGCGCAAGAACGCATTCCAGAAAATTGACTTTCCTTTGCATTATTTCTCATTTACATCAAATTTGCCTACTAAAATATCTTACCTATATTTACCTATACCTATAGCCTACTATAAATATTTTATTTACCATACTAAATGTAAACAGCAGTGTCTCTCTCATTGTTACAGAGTGTAATATAATTATATAATACTATTACTAATATAATACTACTAATATACTATTAAACATATAATATACTACCCGTCCTTCGGATGAGACGTTAAACCGAGGTCCTGACTCTCTGTGGTCATTAAAAAAAATCCCAGGATGTCCTTCGAAAAAGAGTAGGGGTGTAACCCCGACATCCTGGCCAAACTTGCCCATTGGCCTCTGCCCATCATGGCCTCCTAATCATCCCTATACACTGATTGGCTTCCTCACTCTGTCTCCTCTCTACCAATAAGCTGGTGTGTGGTGGGCGTACTGGCGCAATATGGCTGCCGTCGCATCATCCAGGTGGATGCTGCACATTGGAGGAGATTCCCCCTTCAATATGTAAAGCGCTTTGAGTGCTATATAAAATGTAAGGATTATTATTATTATTATTATTAATTGCAATAGTCTGGTGCAACTTCTCACATCCGACAAGGTGCATGGAATAAAAAAATTGTAATTTAGGAACAAAACCATCAACACTTGTGGCATGGAGGGGTCAGAAATAAACAAAAAACTGGAGCTATATATTATATATATCTCAACTTATTTTGCCAAAAAATAAAAATCTCTCATTGTTACATACATTATTAGCTTTTAATATTTAGTGGAAGTATTTTCCCTTACTTTGTTAGCTTAAATAACATTAAAATGTTGCACTGACCAACACTGTAATGAACAAATACAATCCCTGAATACATTTGTACGGCCGCTTTTGTGACGCAATATTTGAATACCCCATAGCAACTAGAGAATTATAATAATAATAATAATAATAATAATAATAATAATTTAGCGGGCCGGGTTATGTTTTATTTTTGAGATCAGCTGCGGGCCGGGTAGAGGGGGAGGGCGGGCCGTAACGGCCCGCGGGCCAGCAGTTTGACACCACTGGCTTAAAGGGTTCGTTCACCCAAAAATGAAATTTCTGTCATTAATTACTCACCCTCATGTTCCACATCCGTAAGACCTTCGTTCATCTTCAGAACACAAATTAAGATACTTTTGATAAAATCCGATCGCTCAATGAGGCCTCCATTGACAGAAAAATAATTAACACTTTCAATGCCCAGAAAGATACTAAAGACATATTTAAAACAGTTCATGTGACTACAGTAGTTCAACCTTAATGTTATGAAGCGACGAGAATACTTTTTGTGTGCGCCAAAAAAACAACATAATGACTTTATGACAATATCTAGTAGGGGTGTGACGAGATCTCGTGGCACGAGATCTCGCGAGACTAATATGTGACGAGATTTCTCGTTGAGGCGAAAAGTAGTCTCGTGATGTTGTTGCCATGAAAGAGTGTTAGGATGATTAGGAAAGAATATGCCACCGCTTCGTTTACATTACGCCTCCACTGTCGTTTTGCTTTGTATTTAAATAAAAAACATTTAATTCAGTTGGATAACAGTCGCCGCCGCTCCATATTTACAGAGTTATGCGCAATCGCTAAAAGTGAAAGTAAACGCGCGCGCGCATTCAAACGCTTTTTCAAAATCCTGCATTTTGAAAGCGGCTCCCTGATGAATGCAAAGATCTCTCAATATGAAAGATATTTTAGGATGGGCAGCGTAGTTGTAACCATCTCTTAGCTCTGTATCAAAGAAAAATGTGGTCTTATTTGCACTTTGGTTGCATTAATTGTAAAGTGTTACCATAAAAAAATGAATAACAGTTTTCTCTTAATCTTATTAAGCACAAACAGTAAGGTTTCATTTGTTAACATTATTAATGCACTGTGAACTATCATGAACTAACAATGAATGACTATGAATGATCAGTTTGTGGAAAGGAGTTCAGTTAGGAGGTCAAAGGGGACTGAAATCATACAGAAGAGAAGTCAGTCAGTTGAGTTAGTGGCAAAATCTTTTACAGTACTTATTGTTGTCTTTTACTGCATATGATAATTCATACTCAGAAAGCAGAATTGAAATGACATTCATTACGAGATGATTACTTAAAAGATTTCAAATACACCTGCAGAATATTTTATATATATTTATATATATATATATATATATATATATATATATATATATATATATATATATATATATATATATATATATATATATATATATATATATATTATATATTATATATATATATAATATATTATATATTATATATATATATAATATATTATATATTATATATATATTATATATATATATATATATAAATATCTAGTCATGTATTTCGCCATTGAGAATTTCTTAAAAATAGTGTGTAAAAAACGTGAACTCAATCTCGAGTCTTGTCTCGTCTCGTGAGATACCTGTCTTGTCACACCCCTAATATCTAGTGATGGGTGATTTCAAAACACTGCTTCATGAAGCTTCGAAGCTTTATGAATCTTGTTACGATTCAGTGGTTCAAACTGCCAAAGTCACGCACCCCAGTGGTGAACCATCGAAATTTGAAACCTTGTTTACTGATATCACGTGACTGACACTCTGAATAAAAAAAAAAAAAAAAAAATTGTAAAGCTTCATGAAGCAGTGTTTTAAAATCGTCCATCACTAGGTATTGTCATAAAGCTGTTATTTTGTTTTAAGTATTCTCGTCGGCTTCATAACATTAAGGTTGAACTACTGTAGTCACATGAACTGTTTTAAATATGTCTTTAGTAGCTTTCTGGGCATTGAAAGAATTAATTATCTTGCTGGCAATGCAGTCCTCACTGAGCCATCAGATTTTATGAAAAATATCTTAATTTGTGTTCTGAAGATGAACAAAGGTCTTGTGGGTGTGTAAAAACATGAGGGTGAGTAATTAATGACAGAATTTTCATTTTTGGGTGAACGAACCCTTTAATTACTATTTTTTTAACATCAATCACGTTCCACTCTATTGTCTCATTCATGCGTTTCATGACTCTGAAAGTGTCAATAGAGCTGTTCTATTTATTTATATTTAATTAAAAATTTTTACATTTATATTTATATATCTACATACCACAATATACACAATTGAGCAAAATCTATAACGATAGACATTTTATACCGTCATATAACCAGCCCTACACTGTGGGATGAGAAACTAGAGAAAAACATTTCAGTACATTGCGTCATATGTATGTAATATGTATGCGACAAATAAAAAACCTTTGAACTCTATATTTATACAACCCTTGTGGTCCTGTGGTCCTCTGCACAATCAGAAAAAACCCAAACGTGTCATTTAAGCACCAAATAGAGCTGTGAAAACCGTTTTCTAACAAGTTTCTTGACCAATTTCATATCTAACATATGGCCCTGAGCCAACCTCCACTGGAGTCAATGGAGTTGTGTCAGGCAGGTCAGATCCTCAAAGAAACAGTATTATTCTATAATAGTATTATTTGACAGTACCACAGATTCAATGTTTAAACTTTTCGAATGAATGGTTTACTGATCTCAGAATATTTGGATAAAAACAATATAGCCTATCATAATGTTAACATAATGTGATACAAATGGCAAAATGCATGTATTTGAATGCATTAATACTCCATTATTATTTTTCTGTGGGCCGTTAAAGGAGCCATGGTCCATTTTATTTAGGACAAATGAAAATATTTATCATCAATACAGCTGAAGATAAGTACATCTCAAACAAAGCATCACACTTGAGTAGACTTTAAATCTGTGCCGAAAGTGACAAGACATCCATTATCAGCAAAATCTAGGAATTTAGACTAAATGGATCGATACTCATTCTGAAAGAAATGGTTCTACTTTTAAACTATTTTGTGCGAGATGTATTTTCGGACAGGGATTGCAGAGGGGACAGGGATTAGATAGAATGATTGACACCCAACAAAAAGCATTTGCTTATTAGTTTCTTCTTATAATATTCCAATTTCAGAGTGCTTTAAGAAGATTACCAATATGACACTTTAAAATGACTTTTAAAATGAGTTTGATGGGGACACTCAAAATGAGACAGATAGGAAACACACCAAAACACAACACAAAGCGCATGTCTTCATTTACGAAATATGAGAATGAATGAATTTCAGCATAAATCACAGATAAAACTATTATTTAAAATTGTTTTAAAAGGGGTGGGCAGTCTGAACAAAATCTTAGTATTATGGTATTTATATTGGAAATTAGAAAAATAAACTCCTTATACTCTCTTTGTACCTGTGCAGACATGGCTATGACTATGGCTGTACGATTAATCAAAATTGTAATAAAATCACAATGCGAGCATGTGTGATTTCTAATCCGAAGAAAGCATGATTTTTCCACCAGCACCCTCTCAGTTTGTAAATCTAGCATGAGAACAGAACAGAGCGGGTTAACTATTAAGACATGGAAGAAAGCACAGAAACAGGGAAGGTGAATTCAGTTCAGGATAAGGACTTCAAATGAGGATGAACATAGGAAAAGGGAGAACTCAGGGTTTATAAGTACAGAGCAAATAAAGGGAACTAATGAAATAATAAAAGGGTTAGTTCACCCACAAATGAAAATTCAGTCATTAATTACTCACCCTCATGTCGTTTCAAACCTGCAAGACCTTCGTTCATTTTCAGAACACAAATTAAGATATTTTTGATGCAATCCGAGAGGTTCCAGGTTCTATATCAGAATGCCGTTTCAGTATTCCCTGATGCAGGATGGCCAATAATGAGTTGGCGTTCTGATGTAGAACCTAGATGCGCTGAACGTAAAGAGTGTAGGAGAATGACACAGAATAGAAGATATTGCTGAATAAAGCTGTTATTTTTGCTTAGTTTTTGCGTACAAGTAATAATGTATTTAATACCTTTCTGGACATTGAAAGTTGTGGTTACATTGCTGTCAGACAGCTCTCAGATATCATCAGAAATATCTTAATTTGTGTTCCGAAGATGAATGAAGGTCTTACTGGTTTGGAACAACATGAGGGTGAGTAATTAATGATTCATTTTTGGGTGAACTAACCCTTTAATAGAAGACAGGTGAACATAATGACTAATCAGACAACTCAGGAAAACTAGGTTAAATGATGAGGCAAACATGACAGAACCAAAAACACAAGGAAATAGAGTACACACATTACAGTCTGTCTAGCGCTTTAAAGGTGCTGTAGAACGTCTTTTTAAAAGATGTAATATAAGTCTAAGCCTAAGGTGTCCCCTGAATGTGTCTGTGAAGTTTCAGCTCAAAATTCCCCATAGATTTTTTATAAATTAATTTTTTAACTGCCTATTTTGGGGCATCATTAAATATGCGCCGATTCAGGCTGCGGCCCCTTTAAATTCTCGTGCTCTCTGCCCCCGGAGCTTGCGCTTGCCTTAAACAGTATAAACAAAGTTCACACAGCTAATATACAGTAACCCTCAAAATGGATCTTTACAAAATGTTCATCATGCACGCTGCATGCATGCTTCGGATTATGTGAGTATAGTATTTATTTGGATGTTTACATTTAATTCTGAATGAGTTTGATAGTGCTCTGTGGCTAAAGCTAACATTACACACTGTTGGAGAGATTTATAAAGAATGAAGTTGTGTTTATGAATTATACAGACTGCAAGTGTTTAAAAAATGAAAATAACGACGGCTTGTCTCTGTGAATGCAGTAAGAAACGATGGTAACTTTAAGCACATTTAACAGTACATTAGCAACATGCTAACGAAACATTTAGAAAGACAATTTACAAATATCACTAAAAATATCATGATATCATGGATCATGTCAGTTGATGTCATGATCATGTCAGTATGTTGAGATTCGCCTGTTCTCCAGAGGTCTTTTAAACGATTTATATAAGAAGAAGGAAAGAATGGTGTTTGAGACTCACTGTATGTCATTTCCATGTACTGAACTCTTGTTATTCAACTATGCCAAGGTAAATTAAATTTTTAATTCTAGGACACCTTTACATAAATGAACATTCTGAACCAGGTGAACAAAAATCAATAATACAGCCATTTGCGAACTACCCAAAAGACTTAAAAAGGCATAAAGAAATAACTGACACCATCACTTATAATTAGGGCTGGGCAAGTTAACGCGTTTTTATCGCGTTAACGCATTAATTAATTAACGCCGACAATTAGTTTATCGCGCGTTAACTTTTTATTTTGAAAGTCCGTTGTTCACTGCGTTTGGTTTGAATACACATAGATAGACTACAACCGAACCCAAAGCATGGGTCATAGGAGGGGCGGGATGTTTATCAGTAGGCTACTGGCTGCTTGGGATGAGCGTCATCACGCGTCTCAACCAATGAAAGCATTTGTTGTGTGCCTAAGAGAGCTACAGCGCGAAAAAGAAAATATCTGGTGCGGACAGAAAAATGGAAAAAGGTACCCACTGCTTATCACTCAATAAAAGAATCACATTGCTAAGTGTTTTTGAACGTTTTGATTTCGTTTGGTTTAATAATTAACATTACCTTTGCGAGTCTGACTCTCACTGCACTCGTGAATTAGCAGAACTTGACGGGGACATTCAAATGCTTAACAAACGCTTCATGTGACCAACAATTCTGTACATGTTTATTAAAGCCCAAAATATGAATGCAACACGTTTATATCTTAAACGGTTTCCTCTCATGTCATCTCAAGAAAACGCTTAATGCACTTAGACTGATATTAAAGATACCAAATTCTATTTACAAATAAAGCACATGCAGAAAAACGGATGACACCAAAATATAAACTTTCAGTATCACTTAAAATGTAACCATTTTATACATTTTCTTCATAACGGTTTTATAAAGGTAGGAAATTGCTTAGTGTGGTTGTCATTTGTTAAAATAGGCTAAATATAAAAATACAGTGTGTTCGTGTCCGTCTGTCCGCTGAATTTGACCCATAATCTCTGATTCTCCTCATCTGTGATCATGGAAAAGGGGAATTACAATGACAACAGTTGTAGGCCTACTCAATATGCTCGTTTAAGCATCATTTAAACGTTTCCAACAAATAAATGAATCGACTTTTCTCAGTGTGTTAATTACATAGATTTATTTGGATATTCATACGATGATATTCATACGATGGCTGAAGCAGCAGTGAGCGTCCAGCGTGCGACACGGTAAACAGATCAACACTGTTAACGAAATCCTACAAAACTTCAGTGAAAAAAATAAATAAAATGATCATGCGATGCGATAAAATAGCTTCTATTCCATGCAAACGATACCATTAAAAATGTTAACGTTCCACTTAATGGGAGAAACAAAACAAAAGGTAAGCAAGAATCCGTATTAATTTCAGTACGAGTAATACAGGGCGACCCTGTCAAAATGGCGACGCCGCCCAGGCATGCAACGAGGTGTGACGTCGGTTCGTATTCTCTATTGCACTTTTGTTCATACAGCAGTACTTTGAAAGAATAAAATTACGCAATACACTACTTTTGATTTCATTATTGAATTTTGCGCATGCTGCGATTAATCACGATTAATCGCAGAAAAATCATGCGATTAATCGCGATTAAAATATTTAATCGTTGCCCAGCATTACTTATAATTTATGCAAAGATATGGTGCCTGCAAAATATTGTCAATAAAGTAGCTTCCAAAAAAATGATAAAGACAAGTACGTATGGTTTTAAGGAAATATTGTTTCAAAATTAAGATTAAAATCGAAATCACGACTGTATTTTTTTTTTTTTTTTTGTCCATATCGCACTGTCCTAGTTATGACACATAACTATTGCAACAACAATGCTCAGCAATTTCTGCTGTTGCAAGTGTTTATGGTTATACCGCCTGGTCCACAAAACATCTACACAGAAATTAGTTTTTTTTACATTTCATGAATGAGGCCTCTTGGTCAGAGACGTGGCCTGGAGGACAGAGCTTGTGTAAACAAGAGACAGCCATTTAATGTACCTCGCTACATGATGAATGGCCTCATCCATCAAAGGCAGAGCCCCACCATCCTACAGCAAATCAACTTCACTTTTAATGTGCTGCTGGTTTGATGTATGCTGTTTATTTTAATACTGGATCCATATTTCTGAGAATACCTACACTATCTCCCTTCTCCTCTGCTTATAATAAAATATGATGATTAGGTTCTAAACAAAAATGTCTGATCCACTGCTGCTGCCGTGTCTTGCTATTTTAGGACACAGAGTAGCAAAAATAAATCATCCTGACAAATTCTCTCCTTTTTTTAAACACATACAAAAAAAAAAAAAAAAAATCCAATCAGTGAACAGCCATGATCTACAAAGATGTAAAAAAAAAAAAAAAACTATTATAGTGATGAATAGATCCAGCTTCAGCAGGCCTTAAATATTGCTTTACAGCATACAGCACAATCAAAATAAAGAAACACATATCTACAAAACATTTAGCAAACACAAATAACTGTGGCACTACTGGACAATTCTGATTGTTCGAGGGGGTTCCTCTCTGACTTTGAAAGTGTCCTACAGTATAGCTTCTGTTTTAAGGGAATATGTTCTACACTATTGTGATATCCAATTATGAAGTCAAATTTTCTTGTACCAAGAACTGTTATTTTTTGCTATTTTTCTGTCATCATTTACTCACCTTTATATAGTTCAAAACCTATAAGCCTTTTGTCAATCCAAAAATGAATATTTTTTAATGAAACCTGAGAGATGTACCTCCTCCAGTCCTTTCATGCTTCAAAAAAATAAAACAAAAGACAAAGCAAACATAATCTATATGAATCGAGCAGTTTAATCCAAGTGTTCTGAAGAAGCATGATCACTTTATATAATGAACATACTTAATTTAGAATTTTATTTGATATAAACACTGATCAACGCACATAAATAGTGCACATAAAATACGGTCAATGGAATCTCAACCATACTTGCCTGACACACAAAATGTATCCAAATTGGTTCTTGTGGAAGCTTGCGTGATATGCAAGAACAGACCTCACTAGTTCTCTGCATAATTTTTGGGTGAACTATTCCTTAAAAGTTCCCCTGTAGTCAATTATTTTATCCCTTAAAACTCATCTTTGATCACCAAAATGACATATTAAAAAAAAAAAAAAAAAAAAAAAAGTGAAAAAAAATTTCTTCATGCCTTAAAGGTGCCCTAGAATCAAAAATTGAATTTATCTTGGCATAGTTAAATAACAAGAGTTCAGTACATCGAAAAGACATACATTGAGTTTCAAACCCCATTGTTTCCTCCTTCTTATTTAAATCTCATTTGTTTAAAAGACTTCTGGAAAACACGCAGATCTCAACATAACAGTCGTAACAGTTACGTAACAGTCAGGATCATTAATATGTACGCCCCCAATATTTGCATATATGCCATCCCATGTTCAAGGCATTAGACAAGGAAAGGCAGTATTAACGTCTGGATCTGTGCACAGACAAGGTAAGCCAGCAAAAACAACAGCGAAAAATGGCAGATGGAGCAATAATAACTGACATGATCCATGATAACATGATATTTTTAGTGATATTTGTAAATTGTCTTTCTAAATGTTTCATTAGCATGTTGCTAATGTACTGTTAAATGTGGTTAAAGTTACCATCGTTTCTTACTGTATTCATGGAGACAAGAGCCGTCGCTATTTTCATTTTTAATTAAAATGCCCCTTAAATATGAAACTAAACTAAACTGTCAGTAGGTGGCAGCAAGTCACTGTCTTAATGAGTGAGTGAGTCAACCGATTTGTTCAAATGACTGATTCATTCAAGAACGAAGCTCGTATTCATTCGTTCTAAATGCGGATTCAGTCAGTATAACAAAAACATTTCTCTGTTCTGCTGTTCATAATTTTGAAATTTTCGTTGGGGAAATAAAAGGGAAAAAAACAATATTAACAATACTGTGTCTAAAATGTAACTCACGTTGTTCATTTAACAATAAGTTGAAGGAACATTGCATTTGTGCCGATTTGGGGAAAACGGCACTTTTGCTCGCGTGATATTGTAAAACAACTGCATCTTATAATATGATATAATGACAAAAAATTGTCGGGTCAAAAAATACCCATGTATCTTGAATTTTGAGGGCTAATAACTGTATGCATAGTTACATCACGCTGAATAAGATGAGTAAAGAAAACGCGGTACTTATAAAAAAATAAAATAAAAAAATAAATAAAAAATCACCCTTTATTTAAATATATGAACACAGAAAATCGCTGTTAACAGGTTAATATAACATTTCCCATTCCATAACTAGTAAAATAATCACAACTTACTCTCTGTAAAATGGCGCAATCTGCAGGGTGACTGACATGGAGGTGGGTAAAAAGGTTGGTGGTGTTGCCACCCTTCGCACTGACTATAGCTAGGAAAAATCCTGCGGATTGGGCTGTCTAAGGAGCCGATAACTCCCATTCTGTCGAGTTTACTTTAGTTTTCTCGGGTGTGGACAGAGCCTCTCACTCTCCCGTTCGGACGACATTGGAATAGCTGCGCGCGCTGCATCTTCTTCTTGTTTGACATATGTCAGTGTTAAGGTGCAATACTGCCACCTGAGAGCTCGACCAGGAACTGGTGCTGGAGTATTTACGTGTCATGATATCATAAGCGTCCTATTCATTTTAAATATTGTGGTTATCGCCAATACCGGTATATCGCCACACCCTAAATTAACACGATATCGTTATTTCATGCTTTGAATATCATGGTTATCGTCAATACCGGTATATTGCGACACCCCTATATCGAATACTCATAAATATTTAAAAAGTATATTGCAGAATAAACTATAATTTAACATTTCTCTTCACTTAACACAAAAATGCTCTAAATGATCTTTTACAGAAAAGTGTGTATGTGAGTGCATGTGAGAGAAAATCTGCTGATATTTATTGAGAACTGTCAATAGGCTGAAAAATATGAAGTCTGTTTTAGTTTTCCTACTGACACTGGTTGTGAAATTTATTATGTTCACTTACAACATCAAACTCTGTTTAGAAAAGTCTGTTTTCTATTATGTGCCCCTTTAAAGGAAACAAATCAACTACTGAGAATTAATTTATTTCTCCATTTCTCTCATCATTTCTACTCTTTCCCTTTAATCAGTAAGTCCCACACCTGCTTATCCCAGATGCTGCTTTAATATCACATTTTTCCCACAGTTAAAGTCAGCTGCAATTCATTAACTCTGCTATTGTCGCTCTGTTCCATTCCCACTGCCGGCATTTCAGATGAAACCCAATTCAGATATATGCAGGCTGACTTTATGACTGGATTTGCATGTTGATTAGATGTGACGGCTCCACGTTTCATCTGCACATGGTGAAGCCAGACGGATCATCAGATAATGGCTGGATGACTCTGACCTCATCATGGTGCGATCGAGATGATGTGCACGTGCGTTGATCACCTTGCGGTCACGGAAGCCGATTCTCTGTTTCTTTTTCTTCCCTTCTGAGCCCGCCTCATCTTCCTCCTCCCCGCTACTCGACTCAAGAGCGCCTTCTGACACCGCCTCCTCCACCACATCATTCAGAGGCTCCTCCTCCTGCATCTGCTCTTCATGCTTGACTGAAGACCCCGCCTGCGCATATGCTCTGCCAGTCAGGAGAGAGAACGCAGATCAGTCACACTTATGGAGAGACTCAGGAAGAAGTTACAACTTTAAGAATGCAACTAGACATTTCTGAATGGTTAGTGGATGAATTTATGAAGTTGCTGGAGTTGATTCAACTCATCGACTAACATGTGCAATCATGTTAATCTTTTGTGCAAAACCCATATGGACGCCTACTATACAGCATACCTGTTTGCCAAACAGAGCCATACACACCATGAAAACATTTATGATTGCTATCAAATGCTGTGAATGGTCTAATATTTTTTCCAAAATATCGCTTGGACAGAAACGCTCCTTTTTTAGCAATTGAGTTTGCCAGGGTCAACTTGCAGGCTATCCAAGCTAAAGAGACTCTAAATAGTGTTCTGTGCTCATCTGTGCAGCCAACAACAGAACAGTTAGCATGCTTTGCTATATAATAAAATGACTGTGCTGTGGGTGGAAATGTGCAGATTAAAGGTGCAATATGTAAAGTTTTCTGTCCATTAGAGGCCCATTCAAAACAAAGGCGTAGCTTGATGACACCAAGTTTGAGCGCGGAATCTTGGGACATGTGGTCTTCACCTCACAGTCGGTGGAAAATAATCGGGATAGGACTCGGACAGAAATCATGTTCATGGATGTGATTATTAACATTACTGTAGTATGAAGCAGAGCAGGACCGAGTGTTGAACGTGGAGCTGAACGAGGAGCTGGAGCGATTGCGCAACACATGCCTCACAAGCAGCGGGACTTTTATTATGACACAGTCGCCGGCGCCGCTTCCGTTTTTCCGGTCATGAGTGTGAGGTAACACAGCTCTGTTTATCATATTAGATTCATTTGAGCGTGTTGTTAATGATGTTATAACGTTACTCTGAGCGTCCGCTCGACGGCTGCTGTGAGACACTGTTACAGCTGCAGTAAGATAGATCGATTTTACAATATCATATTAAATGCTGGATGGCTTGTGTTGATAAATGACATGGAATTAATTTTGAAATGTATTGTATGATGGAGAAAATTCTGTATTACTGTTACTAAAAACAAAGCTACATCTGATTATGCTATGTTAGCTACTTCACAAAATAGTGTTTTTCTCTGAGGCATGGTAAAACATGGTACTCGAAAAAAAAAAAAAAAAAAAATTCAAGAAAATTAGATTTAAACAAGACTAAACATGTTGAGCTATTTAACAATAATTAGTTTTCTGTCAATAAATATATCAAAACAGATGTTCCCTTGTCTATTAAAACATGTAAATATTAAAGCGTCTTTGGTGTTTCCATGGTTTCTACAAAACAAAACCGGAAACCGAGGGTAACGCGGGTATGATGCCATTGACAGGTGACTCCTCACACGTCCCAGAGTCTTGGTTAAAATTTCTCAAGATTTACAAATAGTTGCAAACATTTGGGATGTTGTAAGTACTCAAGTGAACAAAATATATAACCATTGCTGAGTGGTTTTTGGGTATTTTACTGCAAAATTATTACATATTGCACCTTTAAGGGGTGGTAGTATTAAAATAAGATCCCCTTCCTACATCACAAGGGGAGTGAAATCTGAGCAGCTCATTTTTCACATGCTTGCAGAGAAAGGCTTACCAAAAAAAAAAAAAAAAAAAAACACATTTCCTTTTCTGGGTTGGTAGATGCACAGGGGACCCAATTATAGCACTTAAACACGGAAAAAGTCAGATTTTCATGCTATGTCCAAAAAATCTAACAAACTGTGCCTTAATCTAAGGCTTAATCCTTAAAGGTGCTCTAAGCGATCCTGGGTGGAGTAACTTCCTGATGACGTTCGAAGTGTTGTCAAACAAAACAGAGGCTAGCTAGACCCTCCCTCCTCCTCCTCCCCCTCCCCTCCGTGCTTCCTGAAACAGTCACGAACACGCATTTAAAATCATTCTTGTCGGTTATTGGTTGGAGCATGGTTATTATGTTTTGTGGTCCAGGCTGCACTAGGTAGTTTTTGTTGCCGTTTTTGGAGCTTGTGGCGACTACAGAGACCGCATTTTTTTTACAGTGTGTTCAGGGGACAGGCAGCTAGCGTATAGTGAGGAGATGTTTGCTGTATGTGACAAAAAATGTTTTGGCCTAAAAACGCGTGACATCACTTAGAGCACCTTTAATCTAGCAAACTGTGCAGTTTTTGTCATGTGTCCTTTCCGTTCCTTTTAAGCAATTACAGTTAAAATATCTGGCAGATGATATAAAATAATATTATTGATTATACTGAAGGATGAACCCAAACCATCTAGATAAGCACTTTTGACTTAGGCCAGCTAACACCAACCCAGAATACCCTAGCACAGCAATGTGCTAAATACCACTCTGAACACCTTAGCAACTGCATAGCAACACCATAACATGGTTTTGAGTTTTGCTTAGGCAAACACCTCTCATATTTTCATCAAAAATTTAAAAATCTAGTTTACTCACCATTACACATGGGAACCAATGTTGTCAAGCTGTCTGTGTGTGTAACTCTAGATGTGCCCCTCATACTAAAAGTCAGTGAAGAGTGACTAGGAGGTCAATATCTTCAGGACACAAAGCAGTAATTGAAAAAAGGCCTGCCGTTGTGTTGATGGGACATGTGTTTGAAGGTGTGTTCAATAATTCAATATAATGTGACACAGGGAAAATGACTGCACAGACTGAGAACTGAAATGCCACCTTGTCCCATAACTCCTTCATTCTATAGATCACGTCCCAGATGCATTTCTCTATTTTGCTGACATATCAGCTCCTCTATTCATACACACACCCTGCACTGGTCTGGCCTTCACCCAGACTGCAGATGAATCTCTGCAGAAACGGGCTCTATATATGGACACTTGCGTTAAAGATGAAACGTGTCATTTTTTCATATTACACTTTATCCTATCCCAATTTAATATAGCTATACATTAGCCATTCATAGGAAGACTTCCCAAAAACTGGTGAATCTCACTAAATAATGAACATTTTACAGTCAGATTTCTATGAATGTTCCAAATATTAATATCATGGCCTATACTGATAAAGCTATGTTATGGCTGATAAGAGATTATTGACTAATATTAAAATTCTTATACTAAACTGCCGTTCTTTCTCCAGTTGTGGTCTTTGATCTTGAAAATAGCTGATGATAAATAAAGAGCAGTAAATATCTTCTGCTTTCGTTGACGTGAACTGAAGAATTGAAGAATGTATTTATATTCACTTTGCAGAGACACAGGTGTAAATGGAACAGTTTTTACTGAACTGGCCAGGTGTAAATAGACCCAATATTTCATGCATTCCTACGCATTTTCAGCCCCAAATCAAAAGAAAAAAAGAAGCCTATTTTCTAGAGCATGACGTTTTAGCACATTCAACATCTCCCACCCTAATTACAGTAATGTGAAAAATAGTACATTTAAATTGTGAAGTATTCATACATTATGGTTGTATTTGCTGCACTCTCTTTAGTTCACCCAAAAATGTAATTTCTGTCATTAATTGACCCTTCGCTGGGAGTTTGATTGACAAGCGATCTAACCAATCATAATGGCAAATCTACCATTTTGTCCGACAAAGCAGTCAGGAGTTAGATTAACCTCGGTGGACTTGAACTTGAAAAATGGAGTGTATTTACATCTTTCCGTATTTTAAACAACATTCCTTCTCATGTTCATTCATGTTTATTTGATGCTATAAATCAACTTCCTAAAGTAGGAAGAGATGATCGGTTCACGAACCGTTGAGCTGAGGCGCTACAGTGATCTGTCACGACACATTAAAGAGCCAAAAAACATTTTTTTATTAAAAAAATACACAATTTGAAAGCTGGGACATTGTTTAATATCATAAGTAACCTGCTCTGTCTTGACTGTCGACGTGTTGTCAGTGTCCTCTTTGCTCCGCAATGTATTTTTCACTGCATGTGGCGTAACAGCGCCATGGCTTGTCGGACAAAGCAACAGCAACTAAGGGGGGCAGGTCTTTGCGGAGGGTCAATTACTCACCTTCGTGCCGTTATATTGGTTATTATAGGACTATTTTAACGATGTCTTTACAATTTTTCTGGGACTTGAAATTTGGAATGACATTGCTGTGTATATGGAGATCAAAAACCTCTCAAACGTCATCAAAAATATCTTCTAAATTTGTGTTCCAAAGATGAATGAAGGTCTTGGGGTGAGTGTGAGTAATTAATGACAGAAATTTAATTTTTGGGTGAACTAACCCTTTAATTCATTCTGATTTTCATTTGCTGATTTGCACTTCAAAATGGCGGCAGGGATTCCCCAAAAGGGAAGTGCTTAGGGAAGTTTGCGAGTGCGTGTCTAAAACTGGAGTGGAACGCAGCCCAGGTTCATGGTTATTATAGGGGTATACTCTGAAAGGCTCCCACTCTCAACTATCCATGAGATGGAGTGGAACACTGTAAATGAAGTATACCCCAGGCTTTACACATTACAATGCTGTATTTGACTTGTAATACACGATATCAGTAGGGATGCACTAATATTACAATTTTGGCCAATACGATAATTCTGTACATTTGAAAGCCGATAACTGATATACTGGCCAATAAATCGAAATCTAATTACAAATTTTTTTATTAGTTTTTGAAAGCCTGATTACAAAAACAAAAGTCTCATTGTTAAAAGCCATGTCCCAAGCACTTTACCATAAATCAAACATATACAGTACTGTAGCCTAGTTTGAACTAGTGTACATTTTAAAATTAATTGTACACTCCTATGGCAAACTTTATAAAAAAAAAAAATAAATAAAGAAAAATCTATTGCCTTACAAATAAATAAAACAATGCCTTAATAAACAAGACATTGCTTTACATATAAAGAATCTAAAATGCACGTGCCATGGAGAAATAATAGAAAAGCCTCCGGCACGGACAATAATGAAATGATTTTATTAAAACAATATTGTTGATAAAAATAATATGAAAAACATTAAAAGTGCTAGTTATTAATAAAAATGCATCAATGTTTTTGAAAAAGAAACATCTTAAATTAATATTACTATTTCAAATTTCTGAATGAGTGCCGGTACACTGAAGCAAACACACCCTATATGAGATTAATCAGATAATTATACAACATAAACATAATATTACAATTATTATTTGCACAAAATGACATGAATGCACAAGTGAACTTAAACTAAGTTACGTGCTAGTCAGTGCCTAATTAGATTTAGGCTGTTACTGACTACTAAAATCTAGCGGGTTTGGTGTCTCGTGTTTCAAATCCAATGACAGCTGCTGGTAGTGACGATTCTCTCTGACCAATCAGTGATCTGCAGTGTTTACACATCACATTTAATATCAGTACAGCTCGCTTGGAACCTCAACCGAGGTGGTATTATTTAAGCGAGCCGTACCGTTCCATACCGAGCCGCCCCATTCAGTGCAAAAGCGCCAAAAAGTGAGCCGTATCGAGCCATACCGAAATGTACCATGCAGTGGAAAAGAGCCATTATATCTTGTAAAAAGGGGCATTTAACTGTATCTTTAGCTGTATTTTCCTTTTTGAAGTGATAATCCATTATTTATGGCCAAATTTTCTTGGTCGATATATCATACATCCCAACATTACAGTATGTGTGTGATTGGTGTCCACAGTGGTCCATACCTTGTCCACAATAGTCCAGCGCTGGCTGAGATGCCCGTCACACCTGCCAGGGCGGCCAACATCAGTCTACGCCGCTGATGGGAACGGAAGGCACCAGTATGATGCCTTCTTGACAACTGCACCATCCCGACGGTGGCAGCCGTCAGTGCCCGCAAGCGGTACATACTGCAAGAAGACGGAAAGAGACAGTGATTACTATGCAAATAATACTTTTAATTCAGAATGAGAATTACATCCATATGCAAATATCTCTTAGAGTGACACAAATGACACCATTTCAAATATTTAAGCAGGGCAAAGAACTAGTGTTATAAACTATCAAATGAAATGAAATTCATTCAAAGTCGAACAGGCCGATTCCGCCTCTCTTTCATCAGGAGATTTGGGCTGATTTCAAATGGTAAGATATAATGTGATTCTGTCTGAAATTAAAACTGTAAATGGGGGTTCTGGATCTTTCCAGAACACTGCATGGATTAGCCTGAATCCCTGCACTAGCACATCACCCACAACCCTGAGCCTGCACTCCCAAAAAACTAATTATCCAGCAGTGCAGGAACAAGCCACATTTTTAACAATTGACTTAAGAAAGCCATGAAATAAAATGGGGATTTAGTGGGTTTTAGTCCATGTCTTTTATTTTTGAGGTCATCTTTAAGCTAGAGCACTCCTAAAAGTTTACAAAATAAACTTTTCGGAGACGCAAGTATTTAAAATGTGCAGTTTTTGTCGTCTGGGCAAATGGTGCAAAAATATTTATGACTTGTTTGTTGTGGTGTATGCAAATAGTTGTCCAATCAAATGTTCTCTAAAATGCAAATGTCCTGATAGCATCTGTTAACAAGTAGCAAATCATGGTTCATGGTTTTGACATAAAATCAATGCAATTTTTTTTTTTTTAAAGAGAAGAAAGATGGACCATATCTCAGCTGGTCTTAAATTTCATATTGAGAAACTGATTTATAATTGAGTTAAGTTAGTTGAGTACATTTGGGAAACATTTACATAACATTACAATAATTTTTAGAAGAAGAAAAAAACTAAGCATGAAGGTCCACCCCTAAACTTCACCCTCAGTGGGGTTTAAGCAGAAAACACGTACGAAAACATATGAATGAGATTGTATACATTCATACGAATTTTCTACCAATTCACCAAAACATAAAGTAGTTATGAATGGCTATGAGAGTGTGTTGAAAAATGTAAGTGAATGTAAAAAGTATCCACATCACACTTATTGTACTTAAGTATTTGGAAGTAAAAAAGTATGGGTGTGACAAGATCTCATGATATTAAAACATGGCGATATTTCTTGTCAAGGAGAAAAGCTGTCTCTGCGAAAAAAAGCTTGCTGTTTGTTTGGGTTTCCAACAACGTGCATTTGGGAAAGCATATAAACTCTGACATTATGTTTCATTGTGAAGTGTTGCACTATTATCTTTTACATGCATGGACACGCATGTCTCAGCGACTCAGTTAACAAACTATCTCTCCATATGCTGTCAGTTTAGGTTGCTTATAACATTCATCTGGGAATGCAACGTGCGGCAGATTTGTAACATGAATTTTAACATGTAACATGTAACATGATTTGTAACATGAATCATTTATAAACCTACGCCAACACAGGAGAATTTTTAAAGATGAGAAATGTTGTTCTTTGCCATTTCAAAATAAAAGTTTTGCAAAATGAATAAATGTAAAAGTTTAAACCCTCACTCTGAGTTTGCATGTTTTGATGTCCACATGTTCTTGTTCAATAAAATACAGTGGGTGTAGCATTTCTATCATAAAGTGGCCAAATATTAAAGATTAAGTGGACATTTTAATTAAATGTCGTTTGGATGGGAGTTTCAGTCAGAATATTTGTCAGGTAGTTGTGCGTTTAAACAGTACCCTTACAGACAAATCTTCCTGGACTAACTCTTTTCAGATCTCCATCCAGGGTTAACTCTGCTCAACTTTGTTGTCCATCAAAGCAGATCTAAACGGATCTATCCATCAGAGCGGATCTAAATGGATCTTCCTCGCATGGAGGGTTAACTGTATTTTATATTATATAAAATATAATATATTATATATAGTACCCTTGCAGACAAATCTTCCTGGAACCACCAGGGCTAACTGATGATTCATATATATAATATAATATATATATTTCTGTCATTAATTACTCACCTTCATGTTTTTCCAAACCCGCAAGACCTTCGTTCATCTTCGAAACACAATATATTTTTG
>NC_090225.1:25420184-25590184 GCF_024489055.1 Chanodichthys erythropterus | reverse complement strand
GGGGTCTGAATACTTTCCGTACCCACTGTATATCCATACAGTCAAATCAAAATGTATTCAGACACCTTGAACATTTAATTCATTAATACATTTTATTCACTATAGTTACAAAAATGCTAATAAAATATGACAAGATCTCAGAGTTAAACTGTGTCAGAATAAATTAATCTTAATTATGTCAGATAACACTTAAGCAAAACATGGTCAGGTCAAAGTGTCAAAATAATTTTGGTTCCAAGTTATCAATTTTACTGGTAGTCCACATAAAGAATTTTTGGCTGTAATATGTCACAGTTTACTTTATTTTGCTATCCTCACTTACATAAATGAACTAGGAGCGTCCTGCACCCACTAGTAAAATTATATAAAAAATATAAAAAAAGTGAGTAATGTTTGGTTTGGTATACATACATACATACATACATACATACAGTGTACTTTTGCAAACCATGATTTAAAATGTACATTAAAGTAAAACTTGTAATTTGACATCATTACAAAATTGACTTTTTAAAAGTGTACTTAAGTATTATCTGCAAGTACAGATTTTTTTTTAAGTATACTTTTAAATTTTGAAGTACACTACAAGCGCACAGGCCAGACACAAACTTGCATCACCCGCATGCCAATATATGCCATGACTAATGTGCTTTTGGATGTGCCAAAACTGAAGTCAGTGGCCTTGTTTGTGAATGAAGGCATGTCCTGAAAACTTCCAATTCCACGTCTAATGATCTAATGTGTTGTACTAATGATAAAACAAATTCAAGTGAGCTTTATACATAGACAAACAAATATGTAATGTTTACATTGTTTATTTTGCAGTAGAAGTGGAAGTAAAAAAAAAAAAAAGACATGAATTTAGTTTTCAACTGCTACATCATACACCATTTTATTCTTTTTTCCACCAACCAGCGAACAGCATGAATAAGATAGTGGGATATCTTAGGCAGAAAGAACACATCTACTGCCTTCAAATGATTGATGAAGGCAGGACAGTAGACAGGATATTTCACAAACATTGGATTCAAACATGTTAATGCCTTGTTACCTCCATACAGTAAATCATGAAGGAAAAGATACATTTGAAAACTTTGAAATTGTCCAATTGTCCACTGGCTTTTTTGGCCTTTTAATGAGATTTTCAAAAGTGCGTTTTGCCATTGTGTATGTCTGGAAGAGTGCTGAATGTACATCACATGAGGCAGTTTCATTGACTCGTATGTAGTGAAAGGCCATTTGAGGAGGGAATTCACCGGGATGATTAAATGACATCCAGCTGGGGGAGGAAGTGTCTTCGATGAGCGTTTCCTGCATGACAATGCAGCGTTCTTCATTGAGTTAAGCACTCTGTAGATGGCCTGTCAGATCATATTAGTGTTGACCTGGAGTAGCCTCAAAAACGGCCTCTGTGGAGAGGTCCATCACACACACTATGGCAGAGCTGATATAAAACAACACCACACCACCGGTAGCATGACTTGTCCCAGACATTCTGATAAAAAAAGCTGTCGTAAGACGGAACAACTTTTTCCAGATCTAATCTGTGAGATGACATCTTAGTACATACTTTCAAATTAAATTTGGATCCAAATTAAATAACATGGGTTGTGTTAGTTTGGCTTCATTCAGCCCATTATTTAAAGGGTCATGAAACCCTAAAACACATTTTTTGAGATGTTAACAGATATGTACAGTTTGCACATTAACCAAAACAACAATAGCACTCATTTATGTTTATTATTAAGAGAAAAGTGGTTATTTTTTTGTTTTTCATAGTATTTAGTTCTTCTGGTTAAAAAAGCAAAGTTGAACCAATGTCACGAAAAGTATACGCGTTAATCTAGAGTGGCGATTGGCTACGAGTACGCATCTACATCATCAGTTTCTAAGCTTTTCTCTGCATTTATTCATGAGAATGAACTGTTTTAATCCAATCACTGCACTGTATTATGCATGAGATCGCATTACAGCAGAGAATTCAAATGTCACGAAAGACCATTTCAGCGCTGTTCCTTCCCCTCTGCCTCTTCAGCTTTGTGTTCGGATACATGTGTCATAAGTGTATGTTTCCTCAGCACAGTAGCACAAAAGTGTTGTTTGCATTTTTTCCCGTGATGCAGTCAGAGCTGGAGTTTGACTACCAACACACGGAAAATATGACTGTAACAATATTTAATATGTTACTATGCACTTGGTAATAAAATGATTTCGGATATAATGCAGGCATCCTATTAAAAAAAAAAAAAATAAAGTCTCCCTCAGGAAGAATCACAAGGAATATAAACTGATAAATAATGCACTCAAGACTGATTTGTAAGTATTTCTGAATATTTCATTCAAAAGAAATCACTCATTATATTTTATTCTCTCATTCAGATTCATTGGTAACACTTTACAATAAGGTTCTATTTGTTAACATAAGTTAACTACATTAGTTCACATGATCCAACAACGAAAAACACTTCTAAAACATTTATAACTCTTAGTTCATGTCAACGTTTATGAAAACATGATTAAAATCAAAAGTTGTATCTGTTAATATTATTTAATGGACCTGAGCTGACATGAACAAACAATGAAGAGTTTTATTTTTATTAACTACCATTAAACAAAGATCAATAAATAATGTAACAAATGTATTGTTCATTTTTGGTTATTGTTAGCATTCATTGTTAGTCATGATTAATTCTAATATCAGTTTATGTGATTTCATGAGACTAATAAGAATCCACAAATTCAAAATTTCAATAAAAAAACTACATATGCCAAAAAATGTTAAGTAGAAATCAATGCTGAATTTCCATTGTTTACGTGTGGTGATCTGCTGATATCAGCAGCCTTACAGACAGCGGCAGGAAGCCCAGACTCAGCACTGTCTCTGAGAGATGCAATGACACACCAGCCGCAAGCTCACTTCAACACGCCAAACATCTTCACCACCACACTGCTCTACTCCTGGAGTCTTACCACATATTGCAATAACACTAACGTAAAATAATAATATATTTTTTATATAGTCTTTTCATTCTTTTCATTCTATTATTGCCAATTGACATTAGTTTCAACATTTAGTTAAGCAGCTAAATCATGCAGCCTGTGTCATGTCCCAGTCTCATCCCCCTTTCTCTCCCTCCACCTTCCTCTTGGTCTAGACTATCCTGTCTAATAGAAACAAACGCGCTCATAAAAATGAGTAGAGAAACTGATAATAAAACTAAATTGCCTATATAGTTAGCATAGCAAAATAAATAGGATTTACGCATCTTTTGTTGCTGGACTCAAAGGCCAAGCGTCCAATCAAAATCAATACAATATTTAATGCAAATTATTCTCTCACTTGCAATCTAGTCAAATCAGGCAGATACTGTGCGTTGCATGACATGCTTGAAAAGAAGCTACACAGATTGAAGGAAAATATGACCCGGACTATATTAAATGCTGCTTCACTTACAGCGTGGATAAACATGGTTTGTACAGACCACAATGTGTTATGTGCTGCGAATTATCATCTGCCGACAGCACGAACCCATTGTAATTCATAAGACATATTATTAATGACAAAGTAAAACTAAAATATAAGCGTTCCGAAAATACTTCTGCATATTGATAAGCTTGCGCAGTTTAAGGTGGCATTGAGTTCAATGTGTTTTTCAATTACTTTTGTACACTAAACAATTTTGTTAAATTCAAGAAGATCAGCAACACTTGATTTACAATTAAGAAATCTAGATCCTAAAGCAACCAGTTTTTCGTATTAAAAAAAGGTCTTAGTTTAATAAATAATTTTTCAGTAGCACTAAAATTCAATAAGTGGAAATATGCTGATACACCCCCTAAATAACTACCTTTTACCCTTCATCTTTACACCTTTTTTAAAAAACCATTTACCTCATAAAAATATGGTAATGTATCAATTTCCATCAATAATGGAGAAATCTCCTCTTCACAAATCAGCTCAAATGGCAAACTGAGTGATTCACTTTTATAAATACTAATAACATGAATAATTAATATAAACAGATTTTTGATGCAAAAAATGGCCTGTGGCTAAGTCAACACACTACATGTAAAGTAAATCCCGTACCATAAGAGTAATTATTCTGGCCTTTTATGTCTGTTGTTACTTGCAGGAACATGCTCTAAAGTACGAATAGTATGCATTTTGTATGTATCCTCTGAGACTGCAATGAAATAAATCTTGCCTATGAGAAAACATCATAAGCAGGCAGTTCATTTCAAGGTACTATAACCTCAGCAAAGTCTATGTCATTGTTGCTTACCTGTCTGTCATAGTACCACCTCACGCAGCTTACGCTGTGCTCTCATGTCAATTGGTTCAATACTAATTCTGTCATGATATTCTTCAGAGGAGTTCAACCACAACAACATCTCGACACTGTTGTCCTACACACATTTTGAGCTGTTATGCACCGTGGAAAATAATTCCAATAATTTCTCTGCATGTGAAAATAATCAAGGGCTAAATTAATTACAACAGGTAATTTTTAAAAACAGGTCCACTTTTTAGTCTCTGCATTTCTCGGCTTGTCCTGCATTAGATTACTCCCAAAAAAAAAAAAAAAAAAAAAAAAAAAAGACACTGGTTAATTAACATTCCAGTAGACAACAGTTGACTTGTGTCTTGTCTTGTGTATCCTCTCTGTGCATTTTAAATGAAAGAGGAAATCACAAAAACAAGTTTACTGCCACACTTAATTCAAAGGAAGAGACATTACCCTTTCTCACATGTATGCATGTCCCCACCCAGCTATTGCACACACACACACACACAAAAACTTAATATAAACACAAATAACAGGTGATGACAGACAATATCTAAACAACTTACTGTAATGGACATAATCATTCACGCTATATCTTGCAGCCGTTGCGCAAATATTGGCACCCAAACTTCACGTTGGAAAATAAAGCAAACCAAAAGTTTCCCAGTATGCAGCTGCAACGCAGTGCAAGAGCGCAACAAAAACGTTACATTTTACAACACCCTTAGATCGCAAGGAAAACAATAAGTATACCTACTTGAGCCAAGGAAACAGTCCGTAAATCTTCGGAAGCAGCTTGTGGAAGGCGGACCATCTTCCATGTCTGACCGCAAGCGAGTAATGATAACTCTTGATATGATATGCGTCTAGTTTAATGTCGACCCGCTGCTATAAATGAAACGATCCGACCCTGAAACACCGGATGACATCAAAGCGCGTCAAATCTAAAAGACGCTATAGAATGCTGTGTTTTACGCGCACTGATGTATCTATGTCCAGTATGTAGACGCGCCCGGTCCTCTCCTCCTAGTATAATGTTGAAAAATGAAGCCAAGAATCGAGTGGAGCCGGAGAACGGCACTGAGAGCGGCGGCGTTCGCGTATCTCCTCCCCGGCTGCGCCGCACTCTGGCGCAACTGCTCTGCTCCGG
Source organism: Chanodichthys erythropterus (assembly GCF_024489055.1). Taxonomy (NCBI): domain Eukaryota; kingdom Metazoa; phylum Chordata; class Actinopteri; order Cypriniformes; family Xenocyprididae; genus Chanodichthys; species Chanodichthys erythropterus. The sequence goes on along the minus strand of NC_090225.1, from coordinate 25,584,748 downwards.
ACTGCTGTAGTGTTTTCCCACTGCTCGGGGGGGAATGGGGGCGTCATTTCTCAGGGTTGGACATCTTCTTATGTTATAGTGTCGAGGCAGGACGTTGGGGAATTAATATGAAAGCAGTCTGTAAGGACAAATGGGTGTTTATAAGTGCTACCTTCCACTAGAGGCCATTCTTCGCGATAAAGACATGTTGGTGCATTTCGGGTACATACAGTTCGGATTTGTTTCTTTAGCTTCTAGATCTCACAGTCACAGCGAGTATTTTAATACACGTAATACTGTTTGTGCTAAAAAATCACGCTGTCAGTAGCCATAAACGAGTGCATATATTGTGACGAGGCAGACAGCAGAACTGGGGAAATCAACTGTTTGCTGCTGCGGACTGACGCGCTCTGACGTCAGCACGCGTCAATGATTCGGTGTGTGTGTTTGTGTGTGTGCATGAGAGAGAGAGAGAGAGAGCGTGTGAGAGAGAGAGCGCGCACTCGTGTGCGTGTGTGTGCTTTATGGGTTGAGGACAAATCAGTTTTTCGTTTTGGTACAGCTTAGGCCTACTAATAACAAACTACTCTTGCAGAAACGACGTTTTTCCACTCAAAAAAAAAAAAAAAGTATATTTGCATAAATATATAAACTACGAAATGACCACTGTACCCTCAGATATAGTATTATTCCTTTAAACAATATTACAATGAAAACAATGTAAAAATCTTGTAGTACTGTGGATCTGAAAAGAGCAAAACTTTCATTTGTATGTGATATTATGCGATTTTGAGATGCAGGACACATATACTGTAAATATGATTTTAAAGTTTGTTTTACAAAAAAAAAATATTATTTTAGTCTTTCTACTTCAAAATCATGTTTAATTCAATGCGTTATTTTCCTGCGTAATTCCTAACACTATAATTCAGTCTAGCTAATTCACACCATGTGTTAAATAAGCATTTAAGATAACACGCATGTTATTTCTATTTTGTATGCTGACCCATTCAATATAATATTAGCTAACAGAGCATACATTCATAAAACAAAGAGTAAAGGGAAAACAAAAACACAACAACAATCAGGGAAGAGGTTAAATCAGTGTTATATAAAAATATAAAAAGAAAAAAAAAAGATTGAGTTTTATTTTATTTTTTATCCACTTTTTAAATACATTTACAATTAAATGTTACTGTATTCAAATAATTTCTCCCTTGGCCTATATACTACATTATATTTTATTTGGTTTAATGTACTTATGTGATTTCTGTGTTTACATTTTTTTGTTTGTTTGTTTACATTGAATACGCACACTAGATAAAGCATCTATACATTTCATAAATGCTGTTTTATTCTGTAGCACCTGAAGATGTGTTTGGACCGAAAGAACAAACATTTAAGATAACTATGCTAAAATATGACAACAACCAGTATGCACTGGAATAAAACTGGTTTCCATTTGCCATGCAGAAATTAAATAATGATACAACATCTGTTTTCACTGGTATTGTTTAAATCATTTTAAGCCAATAATGCACTTTCGCCTTCATCTTTGATAAGTTTCAGTTTGTTGCTTCAGTATGGTGTGCACAAGTTTGCAGCTCAGTTCTTTGTAATTATTACAGGAGTTGGGTTTCTTTACCAGAATCCTTTTTTACCCTGAGGTTTATTCAAAGGATTTCCTGTATCATTTTGACGTCCCATTGACGTCTGTTGGGCCCCACACTTTCCAAAACTTAGAAATATTTCTTCATCTGGTGACTGAGCATTCAGACTTTTGAGTCAGTGGAGAAAATAAGTGCATGGTCAGACATGGTTAATCTATAAGACTTGCAGTTAATTTGTTTAAAACATTAGAGAAACTAGTTTGAGAACACAGTTTGAGTGTTTTTGTAATGTGACTCCTGTTTAAACAATTCATTGCTTTTCGGTTGCTTTCCGGATTGTGTATCAGTGTGAACATCACTGGAGCAGTTTCTCATGGAGTTCTCCCAAGTTCATAATAAGTCTGCAAGAACTGAATGTCTTTTTGAAGTCACTGTGGGATGGAATACAGTAACATGCTCATTTGCAATCTGATGATTGATCTGTGACTGGCCAACCATCCAGGGGTGAGTTTCCCAATCATTAGCTAACTGTTACCAACATAAATCAATGATTCGGTCTTTCTCGAAACCATAGTTCCAACGAGCATTCGCAAACAGCATCGTAAACTTGTGTGATTGGAATTACAGCTCTCGTCCTGTGGTTAGAAGCATAGTTTCTTATTTGTATGACACGTGAACTTACATAGATCAAGCTCTTGGGCACAATAAGCAAGCTAGCGTGCAGTACATTCTATATCTTTCATTCCATTTAAAGGGATAGTTCACCCAAAAATGAAAATTTGATGTTTATCTGCTTACCCCCAGTGCATCCAAGATGTAGAGGACTTTTTTTCTTCAGTCGAACGCAAATTATGATTTTTAACTGCAACCGCTGCCGTCTGTCAGTCAAATAATAGCAGTGATTGGGAACTTGAACAATAAGAGTCGAAAAAACTTCCATAGACAAATCCAAATGAAACCCTGCGGCTCGTGACGACTCATTGATGTCCTAAGACACGAAACGATCGGTTTGTGCGAGAAACCGAACAGTATTTATATAATTTTTTACCTCCTAATACACCACTATGTCCAACTTCGTTCAGCTTCCGGTTAGTAAGGTCTGATCGCGCTCTGAAAACGGAAGTGATGTCTCGCGCTCATTGAAGTATATGGGCGAGACATCACTTCCGTCAACAGAACGCGTTTTTTGACCTCACTAACAGAAAGCTGAACGAAGTTGGACATAGTGGTGTATTAGAGGTAAAAAATTATATACTGTTCGGTTTCTCGCACAAACCGATCGTTTCGTGTCTTAGGACATCAATGTGCCGTCACGAGCCGCAGGGTTTCATTTGGATTTGTCTATGGAAGTAGACGGCAGCGGTTGCAGTTAAAAATCATAATTTGCGTTCGAAAAAAAGTCACCTACATCTTGGATGCACTGGGGGTAAGCAGATAAACATCAAATTTTCATTTTTGGGTGAACTATCCCTTTAAAGGGGCTTTATGTAGAATTCAGAAAACCTTGTTATTAGCAAAACCGGTGGTCATTAAGTGAACTGCAGCCAGCAAATTACAATACAAGAGTGTTGCCGGATTGGGCAGTTTTGAAATCGATTGTGCGGGGAAAAAGGTATTTGGTTGGGTGGACAAAATTTGGGCTGGTTCAGGATCAGTTTGGCGGTTTTTCAAAAATTTTAATTTTATAGGCTAATTGGTTAACCATCAAAACCTAAGTGTGCATCTACTCCATCCAATCAGTCATCATGACGTTACTAAACACACACGCCCACTGCAGAGTTGGCTGATGTTGGTGTTGACATCCCCGATGAGCCCACACTTTTAGCCAATCAAGAGGGATATCAGACAGACAAGATAATTCATGAGTGACAAGTTTTTAGCCAGTGCTCGAAGTGGGCCGGTATCAGTACCGGCACTTCTCTATTTTTACCTTTAGCGTACCGCCAGTTTTCCTTGCGTACTGGCACTTCTGACATGTTGCAGGTATTGAAGCCCGCCGCGCCCTCCCTTCATCAGGAAAGCGTTTTGAACCGAGCATTGGGAGTACTGGCACTTTTATTTTTCCACTTATAGCACTAAGCGTGATAAGGGATCAGATTTTGAACTTGTAGCTGCAAGTGATCGATCGCCATGCCAAAGTGGCATAAATCTAAATTGTAGCTACAGTAAAGAGTGGAAGAGCGATGAGCAATGACTCAAAGGCTCTTTGTAAATATAACTCTGAAAGCACAGTTGAACGCATTCATTGAAATTGAATATGGGTTGACTACTGTTCATCATCATGTGCACACTGGCCTGACCAGGACATCTGCAACTGTTCAGCCGTCCAGACTGTACTATACTTGTCACCGACAGCTGCTGAAATAAGATTGAATCAATGATTAATCAGTTTAACTCTGCAAAGTTCTGTTAACTCTGAAGTATGACATAAGAAGGAACCCACAATGACTCAAACATCAAATAAAGCAAAACGACAGTTATCAAAAATACTGAAGTAGTCCTCAAATGCCATGTTCATTATGGCAGCATCTCAGAGAAATTGCATTGGGGAGAAAGCTTTTGACTGAATGAACCACATGTATATGGGAGCAAAGTGTACGGCAATTACTGCATGTTAGCATGCTAAAAAATGAACGACCTTCTATATAATAATATTACATTAATTAAAATGTCGAATCAATTAATTAGCAGAGATTATTACTCCACCACATGCATATGACATCATTAACAGAAGTCCTATATCGTTGAACCAGCATGGTTCAAACTAGGGATGCACCGATAGGATTTTTTTGGGGCCGATACCGATTTTAACAAACAATTATTGGCCGATTCCGATACTGATATTTGTGACTTGCTCTCTTATTTTTGTCATTAACATTTGTCATTAAAATGGATAGTGTTTTGATCATATTTTAAATCAGCAAAGTTTTTAAAAAAAACACGCATTAAGTTATACTAGCTAGTTTATTGCTATATCATCAAATAATTTCTAATGAACATGGATTAAATCTATTTAACATTCAGCAGGCCTACATAAATACATAAATACAACAGAACAAAGATAGCAAAATATCAAAAATCCGAAAGGCAGGAAACAACACAACATTATAAGACAGTTAACGGACAATGAACAGAACTGGAACAGGAACTTATATACACACAGGGGAATTAACTGATAACTTGCAGCTGTGAAGATGATTAGTGTCCATAGTAACAAATGAGTGTGTGCAGGTGAGGAACAGGAGGGATGCTGGGAAATGGAGTGCTAGTGCTGCTGACGGTGACAGACAACACTCTTTTTGCAACTTATTTTGATAATGTGATAACACCGTATACCGTGATAAAAGCTTTGATACCGTCACATGCATATGCGCATCTATACCATTCATTCACACAGAGACTAATCTATATTGCAATTTTATTTAAGTGTACAGACCTAACTTATTTATTCATCAAAACTTTGACAAATTCCGTGACAATCCGCGTTATGCAGTAAATTCCGTTTTTATGACTGGATTCTGGGATTCCGTCCGTGTTTATCGCGTCGTAGAAATCATAGGGCCCTATAGATATATTTATCCTTTTTGTCTCTTGTTGTTTGATTAACATTAAAACACAGACAGCAGCACAGCAGGAATATTAGATTATGGATTAATCTTGGATTATGCAACAGACATTATACAGCTCAGTGCCTTCATGCAGTTAATTAATAAACCATTGGTTTGTTATATTGGCCTTTTACATGCTATAGCCGATATGCCGATGGTTATAAATTGATCAAAAATTGGCCGATAAATATCGGCGGCCGATACACGGTGCATCTCTAGTTTAAACGACGGAGGTTCGATAATGTTACTACAGTTTCAGAAAACAGTCGTGACTAAAGTCACAATGAAATCAAAATATTCAATTCTTGTTTTTTAAGGAATATTGCAGTATTTATTATAAATTATGTATTCGTACACATCCTAATTTTTCTTAAAATTCATGTGCACTCAAAATCTTTATTTAAAATAACTTCCTCTGCCTCTTGCAACATCTTCTCTTCTCTGATGATGTGTTTACTAGCACGAGGGCGGGACAACCTGTCATTTACATGAGATCACAGAAATAGCAAACCAGAACAATCCAACTTCTGTTTCATGCTGACTTAAATTTCTCCAATGATGCATTGTAATACAGTGGTTACGCAGCAAGATACATTGTACAGTACTGCTAGATAGTCTCTAGCATCTTTGCAGCCCAACATAGGACGAGAGGTTTGGAAAATGGATGGATGATTGTATGTTAATTAATAGCTGTAACAGCCACTACCTTTATCAAAGGATACCTCAGACATCATTATAAGTTGTAATATCATGAGGGGAATAAATTCAAATTATTCTAGTACGATAATCCCAGAAAGGTGTCCTAATCAATTTCCTCTCTGACATTATGAAGGAACACAATCCATTTAAACTTACATAAACTGGGTCATTCAAATCAGAGATCCTGTGCCTGTATGATTTGACATACAGCAGCTCTCTAGTTCACCACTTCATCGCTTTTACCATGCAACCACACTGTAAATAGTTGTGTATACCCTGGCAGAGCGAATTACAGGGTAATAACCATGTGAAGGAACCTGCCCTGTAACACAGTAAGACGCCACATCAGAGAAGACCAACAGTGACGTGGGTGGGGAGCTCAGGGCTGATGAATGCTGATCCATTAAGAAAATGTAAAGCAGAAATGTCAGTCAGGACTTTGTGGACAAGACATAAAAAGAGTAATTTTACAGCTACCTCTTTTTTCCCATTCTAACCACCCAGTGTTTAGAGCCTGGAGGCAGAGGAAATATTCACAGACCAGACTGTGGTTATTATGTCATGCGGCTTTTAGGGATTTCCTAAGCTCTGTATGTTCAAGTGGTATTACTCTCAACATCAACGAGCTTAGAGGTGCTGGAAATGAAGATTTGTATGTATCAGATGTTTATTGGCATCCTGTAACAAAACGATTTTGTCTCAAATGTAAAATTTTATATAATATAGTTTCTTGCTTAAGTATTAACTGTTTTATTTATCCAAAAGTATTTTGTCACTGAAATCCAGTGTTATGATTCTGGTCACAGGCCAGAAAGATTATGTGAAACATGAGCACCAATTTTCTTTTGCAAATGAGTGAATGTGGTTGTGATGATGTGACATGGGCATGGCAAAAGCTTAGCTTATGAATATTATTCATGTTACACTTAAATATTTTACTGTTGTGATAAATAAATAACCTATGTGACGTACTGATCCAGAGATCAGGCCATTTCTAAGCCTATCTTCATTCATCTGTATTTTTTGTCAGTTTTCTCAGAAGAGACTTATTTTAAATGTGTATATTTTCACAAAATGTGTTGATTTGCATTATTAAAATACATTCATCTGAGTAGTTTAGCACTGTTTACTAATACCTTCTGGAAGTTCTGGGTAAAACTTTGTCTAGTTTTATTGGCTCCACCCACTGGCCATCAAATTCTTCAGCCTACTGCTTTCTGCACAATGCACAGTATTTTCTGTATATTGACTACCATTTTTTACAGTACAATACGTGAAACTGTATGCAGTATATGCAATGATAAATCTTTTTAAAAAGTGTTACAATACTGTCATCATATCCTCTGTTACGGTACAGACGGCACGGAGGCAGAAGTAAAAGCAAGTAAGGTTGTTTATTGAAATTCAGCAATGAGCAGGTGAGTAAATGGTGGATAGAGAGTTCAGTGTGATGATAGGGAATTGATACTGTCCTTTGTTGCTTGTAGATGGAATTCGTGGTTGATGAGGTGGAGAATGGCAGACGAGGAACACTCACACACACGGAGGGAAGAACACAGGAGGAAGACTGGAGACACTGGAGAGACTGGGATCGCTGGTAGCAGGTAAGTAGCAGGTTGGAGTCCTTGAGGTAAGTATACATGAGTCTGTATATCAAACGAGACCGGACAAAGACTGTGTGTGTGTGAGTGTGGGCTATATAGTGCTGGTGATTGCGGGGATGATGACGTGCAGGTGGCGGTGATTAGAACTCCGGTGATTGAGTGCATGGGTATTGCGGTGAGGTGGAGCCTGACGTGTCTGTGACAGTACCCCCCCTCCCATGGCCCGCTCCTGAGGGCCGAGGACCCAGACGTCGTGGTGGCCGACCTCGAGGGCGTGGGGCAGGTCTGTCCGGGTGGCTGGTGTGGAAGGCTTGTAGCAGGTTGGGATCAAGGATGTCGTTCCGCGGGACCCACGACCGCTCCTCTGGCCCGTAGCCCTCCCAGTCTACGAGGTATTCCAGGAGACCACCACGGCGCCGGGAGTCCAGAATTTCACGAACCTCGTATGCAGCTCCATCCTCCAGAAGAAGTGGAAGGGGGGGCTCGGCGGCTGCCACGTCAGGCTCTGTGGAAGGAGAGAGAGAAGGGTGGTGAGGTTTCAATAGAGACACATGGAAAGTGGGATGAATCTTGTATTGTGGAGGGAGCTGAAGAAGATACGTGACGGGGTTGATCTGCTGAATGATGGTGAATGGGCCAATGAAGCGGGGACTCAGCTTCTTGCATGGCAGACGCAGTCTGATGTCCCTGGTCGACAGCCAGACCTTCTGCCCAGGTTTGTAGTTGGGAGCGTTGGAGCGACGAAGGTCGGCTGTCATCCTACGTCTGCACAGGGCCCTCTGCAGCTGATGGTGGGCTGAGTCCCACACCCTCTCGCTCTCCCAGAACCAGTAGTCGACAGCAGGAACGTTGGAGGGTTCCCCGTCCCAGGGGAACAGTGGGGGTTGGTAGCCGAGTACTGGTTCCAGGAGTCCTGGTGGCCGTGACAGAAGGTATGCAGGAAGCGGCCGATCTCTTGGATCTTCTGTTCCGTCTGCCCATTCGTCTGAGGGTGGTATCCGGACGATAGATTTACGGTCACACCCAGGAGCGACAAGAAGGCCTTCCAGGAGATGAACTGGGGGCCCCTGTCAGATACAATGTCCTCGGGGATTCCATAGTAACGGAAGATGTGTTTGAACATTAGTTCTGCAGTGGTGAGAGCGGTAGGTAGACCTTGGAGAGGAATCAGCCAGCAGGCCTTGGAGAATCTATCCACTACCACGAGGATGCAGGTGTGACCATCAGAAGGTGGGAGATCCCATGGTCGCTCAGGAACGGGCAGAGGATTGAGCTTGCCGGCCGGCAGATGACGAGAGCTCTTGGAGATGGCGCACTCCCTGCAGCCCTGCACGTACCTTCTGACATCCCTGGCCAAGTTGGTCCACCAGAAGCGCTTTAAGCAGTGAGAGGGTCTCATTGATCCCCGGGTGATCAGTGCCAAGTGATGAGTGAGCTGCGTGGATGAGTTGAGTGCTCTGGTGATGTACTGAAGACCCTGCGGGCAACCCAGCGGAGTGTGGGTGGAGGCATTGGAGGAGGGCAGAGTTTCTTCAGACCACTGAATGGGATTCCCGAAGATGGATTCTGGAAGGACGGTTTCTGGAGTTTCAATTTTCTCATCGGGAGCATGGAGTCGGGATAAGGCGTCAGCCTTGAGATTCTTGGAGCCAGGACGATAGGAGATAGTGAAGTCAAATCTTAAAAAGAACATGGCCCAGCGAGCTTGACGGGGGTTTTATCTTTTTGCAGCTTTGAGATACTCCAAGTTTTTATGGTCGGTCAGAACTTGAAAGGGGTGTTTGGCTCCCTCCAGCCAATGCCTCCATTCCTCCAACGCGAGCTTGACGGCCAGGAGCTCACGGTCACCGATGTCATAGTTGACCTCCACCGGGTTGAGCTTGCGGGAGAAGAAGGCGCATGGATGGAGTCTACTTGGTTGCCCCTGCTGCTGTGAGAGAACCACTCCCACTCCTGTGGTGGATGCGTCCACTTCCACGACGAAAGGCCGGTTGGGATCAGGGTGGACGAGAAGGGGAGCGGTGGTGAAGGCATTCTTGAGGGCTTCAAAGGCTCTTGTGACATCTTCGGACCAGGACAGAGACTTGGGCTGATGGCGAAGGAGGTTGATAAGTGGGTAGACGATGGAACTGTAGCCTTTGATGAAACGACGGTAGAAATTGGAGAAGCCTAGGAAGCGTTGGAGTTCTTTTATGGTTGTAGGAGTGGGCCAGGACCGGATGGCATCCACCTTCCCCTCGTCCATCCGGATGCCACTGTGATCAATGTAGTATCCGAGGAAGTGGACGGATGACTGGTGGAAGGAGCATTTTTCCGTCTTCAAGAACAGTTGGAACTGCCGTAAGCGCTTGAGGACCTTCGCAACCTGGTGGCGATGTTCGGCCTGGCTCCGGGAGTAGATGAGGATGTCATTGATATACACCAACACCAATTTATGGAGAAACTCCCGGAGCACCTCATGAATGAAATCCTGGAATAAGGAGGGGGCGTCAACTAGTCCTTGGGCATGACCAGATATTTGTAATGGCCGGTGGGCGTGACAAAGGAGGTCTTCCACTCGTCCCCCTCGCGTATCCGGATGAGGTTGTACGCGCTGCGGAGGTCCAGCTTGGTGAACACAGTGGCACCACGGAGATGTTCCAGGGCCGCTGGGACGAGGGGAAGTGGGTAACGGAATTTGATGGTTATCTTGTTGAGTGAGCGGTAATCAATACAGGGCCGCAAGCCTCCGTCCTTTTTGACCACGAAGAAGAAGCTGGAAGCAGCAGGGGAAGTAGACGGACGGATGTATCCTTGCTTTAGGGCTTCTTCAATGTAGTCCTCCATGGCCTTCTCCTCCCGCACAGATAGGGGGTAGATCCTTCCCCGTGGCACTGGCTCACCCGGTAGCAGATCTATGGCGCAGTCCCATGGCCGGTGTGGAGGTAATTTGGAGGCTTGTTGCGGGCAGAAGACGTCGCTGAAGGGGGCGTAACAGGATGGAATGTCGATGGATTGTTTCTCGATGGGGCTCTCGATGAAGGTAGCACAGACAGTGATTTCTTCAGGACGTGGAGATGGAGGAACAGGAAACCCGGAGAAGCAGCTTGAGAAACAGTGTTCGCCCCTCTTCAGGATCTCGCCCATGCGCCAGGAGATGGTTGGGCTGTGTTGTTTGAGCCACGGGCGCCTTAGAACCACGTCAGCGGTGGATTCCTCCAGAACCAACGTGGAGTTGCAGTGGTCCAGCACAGCGGCTGATCTTCTTGTGGCCTAGGGGCTTTCCGGTAATGGAGTGGGCTTGATAGATACTAGGCGAAGGCGAGGTTTTGAGCTTGAGTTGATGACAGAGGGTCCCGGAGATTAAGTTCCCGGCTGACCCTGAATCGAGGAGCGCGACAACTGGAACAGACACATTTGCAGCTGTAAGGTTTACAACAGTGGTGAGTGGTTTCATCTTGAGTAAGGAGGGAAGGAGGTCACTCACCAGAGGTCTTGGAGGGTGAGTTGGGCATGCGGAGAGTACATGCCCAGGAGAGGCGCAGTAGAGGCACAAATTCAGGGTCAGCCGTCGCTGTCGCTCAGTGGGGGAGAGCCGAGAATTTTCTATTTGCATGGGTTCGCTGGCTGGTTCTGGGGAGCTGACGGGTTCGGACCGACGAAGGAGATGTTGTGGAAGTGGCTGGCTCTGGTGCTCTTCGAGACACGACTGCATACGAGTGCCTACACGGATGGCGAGTTGGATGAAGCGTTTGAGGCCAATGTTGTCCTCGTATGCAGCGAGATGCAATCGCAACTTCAGTTCCAACCCCTGGCGGAAGGAAGTGATGAGGGCTTGTTCATTCCATCCGCTGCTGGAGGCCAGAGTACGGAACTGCAATGCATAATCACTCACAGTGTTAGATCCTTGTTTCAAATTCAAGTTTCTCACCGACTGATGAATCCGAAAGGTTTTCCAAAGACTTCGCGGAAATGAGAGACGAAGTCAGAATATGATTTTACCGCGGGGCCTTTCTGAATCCAGAGTGCGTCTGCCCAACGGAGAGCTTTTCCTTGTAGCTATGAGATTATGAAGGCGATCTTAGAGGTGTCTGTGGGGTAAAGTTGTGATTGCATCTCCAGGACCAGCTCACATTGCAGGAGGAATCTGCTGCAATCCTCCACCGATCCTGAGTAGGGCACCGGCCTGGCCATGGGACTGGCGTGCAGGGTTGGAGTGTGAAACGAAGAAGTGGACGAGGAAGCGGCGACAGGTGCTAGTGACGGTGGTTGTGTTGGAGTGCGTGCTCGGCGCAACGCACTCACAAGCTCCTGGAAAGGGTCTGGTTGGCTCATGCTGATATCCTGTCGTACTTTGCTGGTTCGGTCTTCTGTTACAGTACAGATGGCACGGAGGCAGAAGTAAAAGCAAGTAAGGTTGTTTATTGAAATTCAGCAATGAGCAGGTGAGTAAATGGTGGATAGAGAGTTCAATGTGATGATAGGGAATTGATACTGTCCTTTGTTGCTTGTAGATGGAATTCGTGGTTGATGAGGTGGAGAATGGCAGACGAGGAACACTCTCACACACGGAGGGAGGAACACAGGAGGAAGACTGGAGACACTGGAGAGACTGGGATCGCTGGTAGCAGGTAAGTAGCAGGTTGGAGTCCTTGAGGTAAGTATACATGAGTCTGTATATCAAACGAGACCGGACAAAGACTGTGTGTGTGAGTGTGGGCTATATAGTGCTGGTGATTGCGGGGATGATGATGTGCAGGTGGCGGTGATTAGAACTCCGGTGATTGAGTGCATGGGTATTGCGGTGAGGTGGAGCCTGATGTGTCTGTGACATCCTCACAGCATTGCATTATTAATTCAGCAAGTTGTATTCATGTCTTAAATAAATATTTATAAATATTATATTGCACTTTTCATTTTATTGAACAATGTCATAATCAAAGGATAATGTAAAAAAAAAAAAAAAAGTGCCCGACTACTTCTAGGTGACATTCGTTATTGAAAATGGAAAGTGAAATCATGCACATTGCATTAGTTTTGCACACACGCAAACATTATTGTGAAAGTGATTCAAAACCATCATCACAAAATGGATCATAATCATAAACATAAAATAAATAATAAAACTGTTGTGTAAAAACTTATGAAATACATTCATTTGTTTCAGTCACTGCAATTTAAAAATGCAATACTTGCAAACAATGACACTAACCAAAACTACATATTCATTTATGGTCATTTAAGTCATATATAAGGTATATATATATATATGTATCTTGGCATAGTGATTGACAACAACCTAAGTTTTGAAGCAAATGTATGGATGACTTTATTTTATAAGTCCTTTATTGAATCAGTGTTTTCTTTTAGCATTGTAGCTTGATTTGGCAATCATACATCGAGAAATAGGAATAGGTTGAATAGCCTTAAGGTGGCAGGAAAAGTTACAGGAGTAAGTCAAATTCAGTTTTAAAGTGTAGGTAACACACAGTTTCTGCCAATCTCATGTTAATTTTGAGTACCTATAGAGTAGTACTGCATCCTTCATATCTCCGAAAAGTCTTTAGTTTTATCATATTTATAAAAAATAGATGCCCTATACAGAGTCTTTCTGAAAAAAGCAGAGCTCCTGGAGGCATGCCTGCCGTGGGCAGAGCTAAAGAGTCACGAGTGTGTGCAGCTTTTGCGTAGAGATCGTCTGCAAGCTGCGACATCATAATAAATAAGAAGGGAACAAAAATGTTTACACAGACATTTAATGCAGTTTTACTCACCGCCCACGATCTGCAAATCCAGCATCGAACTGGGACTTGTTAACAAAGCATTCATCACCGAAATTCCGGGAACAAACAAATATACGTGCACAACTCCGTTGCTGACCTGGAAAAACAAACTTCATCAACTGTTCCCTTAAAGGATTAGTTCACTTTGAAATGAAAATTAGCCCCAGCTTTACTCACCCTCAAGCCATCCTAGGTGTATATAACTTTCTTGTTCCTGATGAACATAATTGAAGAAATATTAATAAATATCCTGATGCATCCAAGCTTTAAAATGGCAGTAAATAAGGTTCATGAGTATGAGCTGGAGAAAAAGCTTCCATCCTCATCCATCCATCATAAATATGTGCTCCACGCGGCTCAGGAGGGTTAATAAAGGCCTTCTGAAGTGAAGCGATGCATTTGTGTAAAAAAATATCCATATTTAAACAAGTTATGAAGTCAAATATCGAGCTTCCACCAGACCGCCTTCCGTATACACGTTACGAAGAAAGTATAAACTGGTAACGTCAGTTACACTTTTTCCTTAAGTTGAATAGGGAAGGCACATGACATAGCGTAAGCTTTGTGAACTGCAAGAGGTTTACACTTTTTGCATACGTTGAATAAATTTAACTTAGATTTAACTTGTTTAAATATGGATTTGTTTTTACACACATGCATCGCTCCGCTTCAGAATGTATGAAATAGCATTAGAATTAATTTTGTATTAAATTAGAAAAATGCAAAACAGAAGCATTTTCACTATTTGGCTGTTTACACAACACTGCTTTTAACTAAAAACGTAAAACTTTTTATGCAATTTGGCAGTTCATTTACATGACAATGGCATTTGGGTGCCTGAAAACATAAACCTTTATAAATGGGTTTCAAACAAGCGTGCCACACAAGTCCTGAAAAGTGAGGCCAAAGCGTCTCAATTGCCCCCAAGTGGCTAGAAGCAAAACAGGTCATAAATCCCACCCTCTCCATGAAATGTAATGGGACGCGAGACAAACTAAACAATCAAATTACACTTTAAACATTTTTTTCCAAAGACCGTTTCTGTCATTTTAGGCAGCTTTTATCACACTGGTGTTAGTTCAAGTGTTTGTTCTATAAATAAGTTTGGTTTCAGTTAGTTATTTGATACTATAAAAATGGGGGTGAGACGTAATGATTGACAGCTGAGATTGACAGCTTCTCTGAGTGAAGAAGTCACTGAGGCGCCAACAGACTTTTCTCTGGATTTTCGTGAGGAGATTGGAGCTTTAACTTTAATTTCTACATTTCCAAAACTGTTTATTTCACACCGACATAATGAGTTGTTCTAAGTGTGGGCGGGACCTTGGTATTGCGGCTCTACTTCGCGTTCACTCCAAGTTCACCATGCGCAGACTCAAGACTCAAGATGTCAGCGCCATATTGGCACACTGGCAGCCTCAGATAGTACAATGGAAGAAAGTGAAGGTGCGTTGTCCATCTTTTTTTACAGTCTATGGTTTCAAAGTGCAAGTTTTTGAAAATGGTCTGTGTGTAAACAACAAGAATGCATATCTGTGAAAATGATGACGTCATGCACATGCGTATTGCATGTTCAGTTTTTAGCGCGTTTCATCACCATCTAATGGCCCGACAGCAGAATACAGCATTTTTAGTCATTTTTGCAGATCTGAAACATTTCGTCTGTACGTGGAAAACTGAAAAAGAAAACTTCACAGTTTTACGCATATCATTGTATTGTACATGTACCTTCAGACGTTTGGATGCCACTGTATGTATGATCTCATATTACATTTTGTTCACCTATAATTCTGTAAATATAAAAATTTATTTTGTTTATTTTTTCAAGCATTACTTCAGAGAAGATATAAATATGATACAGTCTTTTAAACTAATTGAGAATTCTCTGTACTCTTTAATAAGCAATGTTTGAAATGCCACCTATAGAAATGTTTATAAGATATTCCAACCTTAATGATGCAATGACAAAACATTTAAGGACTTATTCATAATTAAATGGATGAACTACACAACATTGATTTTCCTCATCCTCTCATTCTAATTTAAATTCCAATTCAACATCCTGTAGACAATTCAATTCAAATGCACACTCTGAATATTGCACAAGCCCTCTTTACAGATACACCCACATGCACATGTACTTAAAACCCACAACCACAACACATGATTTTGAACTCCACCTCTACGTACTGCTGTGCAAGGTTACAGGCTTCTATACTGCAATCTTTAAACACACACACACACACACACATTCTCTCTTTCTTTAAACGTCTGCTGTGACAATCCACAGGACAGCCGGGCCATTGACGTCAGAGACAGGCCTATGAAAGAAAATGAGTCCCTAGAGGCTTGAGGGAACTTATACTCATCTTCACAGCTAGTAACTATTTCAACAACGATGATAAGAGGCACACATTTAGCCCCTATTTACACAGCGCCTGAAAAGAAAACCCCAGAATGCATCCAGACTATAATGACATGCATGACGGTGCTTTCATACACAAACCATTTGTGGTTTTCATATTATTATGTTCTAGATCATGACTGTAATTTTTCCCTGGACAGTTTTGTCTTTTTTAAATAAGCTCCACGTTGCTGCCTGTGTCATGTTGTCCTTTGTGCAACAAAGTAAGAGCAATAATAGATAATCAGCAAATACAGATAAAATCCCAGTTTTTAAAAAAAAAAAAAAAAAAAAAAATGTGTATAAGCCATTCAATCTCAGTGATCATTGGTTAAATGAGATTCACTGACGTACCGCTGATGCATATTGAGATTAGAGTGACGTTAGGGCAGCGTTATAGAGTTGCGTGAGCAGTGCCGTAAAGAGAATATGAGCGGAAGGTGCCACAGTAGCAGAGCACGGGGGGAGACACCACATTCATCTCTGTCAGCCCACAGTCAATAAACTGACCTAGGACAGGACTAGCTTCAGCATTTATACACTATGAAATCTTCCATTCCTGCACAAAAAATAATTTGATTTTAATTATTTGACACATTCAATATGATTGGTTCATTTTCCTTATTCTTGGGGTTGGGCTCTGCTGACTAGGGCCAGTAAGCATCTGCCTAGCAACCACCAAGAATACCCTAGCATCTGCATGAGTTTTGGAAACACTGACAGTGTGAAACTTTGCAAAACTGACACTGTTACTGAACTAAACTGAATCAATATTGATCTAAATTGAGCTGAATAATGACACTATTGTCTTCAGTAGAGCAGCTTTACTGCTGAAATTGAATTAGTTTCATATGTTCATAATTATAATAATTTTGCAACATTAACACTGTTATTTTCCTGTTTATTACTGTGAAGCTGCTTTGAAACAACCTGTGTATGAAGTGTTATAATAAGTAAGCCCTCCTTTTTTTGGGTGAAGTCACCAAAATTGACGATTCCTTTTTATGGAATATTGCAGTATTTATTATAGATGATTTATCCGTGCACATTTTTTTAATTCATGTGCCCTCGTAAACTTTAATCAAAATATCTTTGCACTGAACAAAGAGATTTTAATAATGATCAGGTTTTAATATATTTAAAATACAGTGGGTACGGAAAGTATTCAGACCCCCTTAAATTTTTCACTCTTTGTTATATTGAAGCCATTTGTTAAAATCATTTAAGTTCATTTTCCTTCCTCATTAATGTGCACACAACACCCCATATTGACAGAAAAACACAGAATTGTTGACATTTTTGCTAATTTATTAAAAAAAGAAAAACTGAAATATCACATGGTCCTAAGTATTCAGACCCTTTGCTCAGTATTTAGTAGAAGCACCCTTTTGATCTAATACAGATCATCTAATCTAATCTAATCTTTTTGGGAAAGATGAAGTTTTTCACACCTGGATTTGGGGATACTCTGCCATTCCTCCTTGCAGATCCTCTCCAGTTCTGTCAGTTTGGATGGTAAACGTTGGAGGACAGCCCTTTTTAGGTCTCTCCAGAGATGCTCAATTAGGTTTAAGTCAGGGCTCTGGCTGGGCCATTCGAGAACAGTCACGGAGTTGTTGTGAAGCCACTCCTGCATTATTTTAGCTGTGTGCTTAGGGTCATTGTCTTGTTGGAAGGTAAACCTTCGGCCCAGTCTGAGGTCCTGAGCACTCTGGAGAAGGTTTTCGTCCAGGATATCCCTGTACTTGGCTGCATTCATCTTTCCCTCTATTGCAACCAGTCGTCCTGTCCCTGCAGCTAAAAAACACCCCCTCAGCATGATGCTGCCACCACCATGCTTCATTGTTGGGACTGTATTGGACAGGTGATGAGCAGTGCCTTGTTTTCTACACACATACCGCTTAGAATTAAGGCCAAAAAGTTCTATCTTGGTCTCATCAGACCAGAGAATCTTATTTCTCACCATCCTGGAGTACTTCAGGTGTTTTTTAGCAAACTCCATGCAGGCTTTCATGTGTCTTGCACCGAGGAGAGGCTTCCGTCGGGCCACTCTGCTATAAAGCCCTGACTGGTGGAGGGCTGCAGTGATGGTTGACTTTCTACAACTTTCTCCCATCTCCCGACTGCATCTCTGGAGCTCAGCCACAGTGATTTTTGGGTTCTTCTTTACCTCTCTCACCAAGGCTCTTCTCCCCCGATAGCTCAGTTTGGCCGGACGGCCAGCTCTAGGAAGGGTTCTGGTCATCCCAAACGTCTTCCATTTAAGGATTATGGAGGCCACTGTGCTCTTAGGGAACCTTAAGTGCAGCAGAAATTGTTTTGTACCTTGGCCAGATCTGTGCATTGCCACAATTCTGTCTCTGAGCTCTTCAGGCAGTTCCTTTGACCTCATGATTCTCATTTGCTCTGACATGCACTGTGAGCTGTAAGGTCTTATATAGACAGGTGTGTGGCTTTCCTAATCAAGTCCAATCAGTATAATCAAACACAGCTGGACTCAAATGAAGGTGTAGAACCATCTCAAGGATGATCAGAAGAAATGGACAGCACCTGAGTTAAATATATGAGTGTCACAACAAAGGTTCTGAATACTTAGGACCATGTGATATTTCAGTTTTTCTTTTTTAATAAATCTGCAAAAATGTCAACAATTCTGTGTTTTTTCTGTCAATATGGGGTGCTGTGTGTACATTAATGAGGGAAAAAAATGAACTTAAATGATTTTAGAAAATGGCTGCAATATAACAAAGAGTGAAAAATTTAAGGGGGTCTGAATACTTTCCGTACCCACTGTATATAAAAATTATATAGGTTTTTTTTTTTTACTTTTATTTTTTTTTTTTTATATTTATTTACATATTTATTCAAATCCACAGAATATGTTGTCCAAATATTTTGGTCGATTTGAGAACATTTCTATGCAGCTGAGCATTTAGTCTGCACAGCATATATGGACAAAAAATAGAATCCACATATAGACCTCATGTATCCCTGACCCTTTTCAGCATTGTGCTCATTGTGTTCTGTATTCTGGTTTGTATTTGCACAGCATAAAGGTAAGACCTTATGGATTTATGAATGAATGTGAAAGTAAAAGTGACATTTGAAGGCCAAGTATAGTAACCCATACTCGTAATTTGTCATCTGCATTTGACCCATCCAGTTAGTTCACACACATTAGGAGTAGTGAGTAATGAACACACACACTGCAATCAGTAGACACACACACACACAGAGCAATTGGCAGCAATTTTTGCTGTGTTGCACAGGGAGCAATTGGGGGTAAGGTGTCTTGTTCAAGGGCATCTCAGTCATTTCCTGCAAGTATTAAGACTCGAACCTGCACCCTTCGGGTTACCAGTCTGACTCTCTAACCCTTAGGCCACAACTGCCCACTCATGAATTGCTTGTTTTAAAATCTTCCTGGGCAGCGTTTCCCAAAAGCATCGTAAGCTTAAGTTGATCGTAGCTCCATTGAAACCAATGGAGCTACGATCAACTTAAGCTTGCGATGCTTTTGGGAAACGCAGCCCTGGTCTACTGAATTTTGATGTGACATCTGCTTCAAAAATTAGAATGCTCATATGATAACATTCGTTAACTCTACAATAAGTAAATCCACTTCACCAGCTGACTACTCTTCTACTGCAATGGCATAAAAAAATATACAGAGCTATCGCAAAAACTAAAGTTCAAACACAAAATTCTAAAGATGGCTGCACGCTTGTTTCTCTGGTGCATATGGTAATAATTATTATTTTAAAGTTTCTTTATGTTCATAATATTAAAAATAATATTAATATATATATATAGCTTTTCCTGGTCCTGATCTCCAAAAGGAGGAGGGCAGAAGGCCTGCAAAACAACAGGCCATGGTACAATAATCGGCACCTTGTGGACATACACATATACTTTTAATGTTGAAGGGGAAAGCCTTGCAGAAAAACAATCTTGAAGAAACTCTAATACTGAGTCAACCTGGCAGTTAACTGGATCCAACTGTCGCATTCTGCACCAAGAAGTGAAAACTCTCCACTTCAAGGCATAACGTTTCCTTGTGGAGGGAGCTCTGGAGTGAAGTATGGTCTCAACAACCTCAGTTAAGAGACCTGAGACTATGAGTTGGGTTTGGCCCTCAGAGGCCAAACACACAGGTTCCATTTCTCGGGGCAGGGGTGAAGGACTGTGCCTCCCGCCTGAGACAGAAGGTCCCACCTGATCGGAATCTCCAGGGGAGAGCCATCGAGGAGGGACACTAGGTCTGAGAACTGTTCGGCTCGACAAGTATGGCATTACTATAAGTAGGTTTACTCTGTCCTGCCGGACCTTCTCCATAACTCCTGGGAACAGAGTAATCACCGATGTGGCCTCGGCTATGTCTGTACCATAGCATCCAGGGGGGCTGGGTATGTTAGGGAGAACATGGGAGAAAGGGAGAAAGTGGACAGTACGTCATATCCTGAGACATGAACAGATAAACTTTCGCTTAGTCTCCATTCCCCAGGCCTCAGCCCCTGTCTCAACAGGATGTCTGCTCCTACATTCTGGTACCCAAGGATGTATACTGCTCTCAGAGAGAGCACCCCAGGAGGATCTGGTGTGCCAGTTTGCATAGTGGACGCAAACACAGACTCTCCTGGTGATTTATGTAAGAGACCGCTGATGTGTTGTCTGTGTGAACAACAACATTATGGCCCCTTATTTCTGGGAGGGAGTACTTCAATGCCATAAAAACAGCCGTCATCTCCAGGCAATTTATAGGGCACGAAAGATGATGACTCCTCCAAAGACCCTGAGCTGAGCGGCCCTCCATTACCGCTCCCCAGCCTGTGAGAGAAGCATGTGTCGTGAGCGTAATGCGATGACAATGAGCTCCTAACACAAGACCCTGGGACAGGAACCAAAGTTTCCTCCATATAACCAAGGCGTGCAGACACCGGCGTGTGATCTTGATCATACGGAGTGGGTTGATGCTTGGGGAAAACTCTTTGGTCCTGAGCCACCACTGCAAGGTTCTCATATACAGCAGGCCAAAAGGTATCATGTTGAACGCAGCTGCCATCAGAGCCAACAGTCTCTGAAACTGTTTCATAGTGTGTGACTGGCCTAGCTGTATCTCTTTTATGGCTGTGAGGATTGTAGAAACATGAGCAGGCGAAAGTACAGATTACATCGTTACTGATCATCTATTAGATCTATAGTGACAAACCAGTCTTTGGATCTGATTTGAGTCACGATCTGCTTCAACATCAACATTTTGAACTTGAGCTTCTTGACTGAACGATTCAGAACCATTTTTTTGTGAACAATGAAGTACCAACTTTAGAACCCGAACTCTCTGTCGGATAGCAGAACCCGTTCTATTGCTGCTTTTGCTAATAGGAACTTTACCTCTTGTTCCATTACCATAGCCCGCCACTTCCCGTCATATGGGTATAAATGAACGGCATGCAGACGCACTCACAAAGGTTTGTGCTGAGGAGCCAAGAGTGTGTCCCGGTCGGTCAGCGCTGTGGCAGGAGGGACACAACGTCTCATTCCCTCCATCAGGGAATAGAGGTTACACAAGTAAACAAAAGGTTCCCTATCTGTTGTGTCGAATGACGACAATAGGGGTGTCCCTATAGAAAACACCACAGCACTGACATTTCTGTTCTTTAATTTTTTGGGGGGAAGATATCAACAGCTGATGCAGACCAAGGCTGCATTTCTCAAAAGCATTGTGAGCTAAGTTGATCATAGAGACCATTGGTGGCAATTGGAGCATTGAGGAAGCACTCTTCCTCCCAGGTGGGAGAGAGAAACTACAGAGACCACACCCTACCCAAAGGGGTGGTTAGTATGTGGAGAATACATCACATGGACTTACCCATGTGGAAAGAAGTCCTTGTGGTAGGTCCAACTTGAAAAGCGAGGGACAGCAGAGATGGAGCCTTGCCTAGGGGAGGACACAAGTTTACTAACAGGGAAACCATATCATGGACAATATGCAACAGAGAATCAATACATATGACGCACCTAGCTCCAGTACACAGGCTGACCTGATAGGGGCATGCATTCACGAGTACTGGGCCTGGCATCGAATTATTCCACCGAATTCAGCTGCCCCAGGGTGCTAAAAGTTTAAGATACATCCAGGGTTCGCCGGTCTGGAAACTCACAAGGATGAAAAAGCGCATGTTGTCACCTCAGGGAGAGGAAAGGTGCTGTGTACAAGGGGAGCATCCAGCCAGTTGCCCCGCAGTTTACCTGCTCATACCTAACAACACACAGGATGAAACTGGATCAACTTGGAGACTGTAAAATTTTGTGAAGAATTTTGCTAGGTGTCGCCCAGCCTGCTGCTCTGTAAATGTCTGTTAGAGAGTTGCCGTTGGCTAACACCCAGGAGAATGACACAATCTTTGTGGAGTGTGCTTGAACTCCAAAGGGGCACAGCATATTCCCTTGTGCTTGATAAGCCAAGGCTATAGCATCCACTATCCAGTCGATCAACATCTGTTTGGAGACAGCCTTCCCCTTCTGCTGATCCCCGAAACAGTCAAAGAGCTGCTCCAAGCTCCTGAAGCTCTGCATGTGGTCCAGACAAATGCGCAAAGTGCGTACTAGACACAACAATAAGGCTGGGTTTGCCTCATCTTGAGGCAGCACTTGCAAGTTTAGCACATGGTGTCCAGGAGCCCAAAGCTGCATGCCAATTGCATACAGTGGACCAGCCCTTCTTAGACGTGACCACAACATGCCCTGACACTTGTTCTAAGGGAACCCCTGCCCATAGAATTGCAAGGTCTGTCCAAGAGCTGAAAGCACGGCAACAGACTGATGTGTCCTGCACCACTATGCCAATCTTGGGACTTGAGCCTGAAGCCAGTGCTGAAGTGGTCTCATATGCATCAACCTAAGCTGCGTAACTGCCGCCAACACCATCAGGACCTCAGGACAGGGTGGAGGATTCCACTCTAGTCCAATGCCTGCAGCGGCCTGGGCAAGCATGGCTGCCAACTCGGCGTCACACACTCAGACTGAGCCACCACACCTGAGGGTGGGAGCTCAGTCGAGTTTTCTGCGTCAGAAGGCTCTAGCGCACCCCCCAATGATATTATCGACAGCTCGTCCTCATCTGAAGCCCAAATGAAAGTCTGTGTGCATCATGAGACGCAACCAGGAACACCACCAGATGCAACATGCAAGAGGAGTGGGAGGTCCGTGGGGATTCACCCAGCAGAAACACTCTTGCTGTAGCTCTCGTGTTGTCCTGAGCTATAGCCGCAGTGTGGGTAGCAGCTGAGGTTTCTCCCTTTCTTACCAGAAAAGAGAGATGCGACCACAGCGTCACCATGGTCATGCTCTCACAACTTTATTTTATCTAACAATCAATGTTTTTTTTGTATAGGTTACCTCTATAAATATTTGAGATGTTTGATGCCACTATTTTAATAAGAAGAAAACTTATGTGTTATTTTATTTTCTGCTAATAAACTATATTCTAAAATATGATTAATGAAACCTCTGGTTTCTCCAGACGTCAGTTATTGTCAGCATACTCTTCAAGCTAGCAGCATTATCAAATTATATATTGCGATAAATATCAATATTGTTCAATTTGGCAAAAAATATGATCATATTTTTAGGCATATCAACCAGCCCTAGATGGAACTGCAGCTCTTGTCCGTGGTTAAATATAAATAAATATTTACATAAAAATATTTCTATTTTATCTTTTTTCTTGTGCTGTTGGAAAGCACAAATCCTAAGTGATCATTGCTCACTAACTTAAAGCCAATGAAAATAAGAAAGGGCTTCGTGGCACATTGGCTTCATTAGACGAGTCGAGTCTGAGCATCACAGACAAAGGAGGGGGGCCTTGCTTCTCCCATTTTAAAGAGCTTCTGTATTTTTCTGTACAGACTCTCCCAGAATATTGTATCAGTGGTCGGAAGGCAAAAAAGCAGAGGCTGATTTTTTGAATTTCACCTCAGTAATGAGAATTTTGTCACACCAATAAAGCCATTAAGTTCAGCAGATACCCAAACCCACACATGTCCGTGATGGCTAAATGTCAGACAATTCTCATAATCAATCAGCCCAGAACACCCGACACATTTTTCCCTAAACATTACCTTTCTACGTCATTGTGACTCTCTAAAGACAATTTGGAGGACGACACACACACTTACTCTCTCGCATATGACATCCATTGAGACCAGTGACCTGGAATTTCAGAGAGGCCGTTCTGAACCTGAATCATTGCCCTCATTAACTCCAAGAGCTGATTATGATGATAAATATGACACACGTCACTATCTCCTGGGCTCTCGTGAAGGGGGGAAAAAGAATTAAAAAAAAAAAAACAAGCACGGATTTAGGCACTATATATTCCACACTGTGGTCTACTGACGTCAGAGAGGGACGTCTAAAAGGGCTTGCTGTGCTATAACATCAAAGCTTGCACAATTACGGCTACACACATTCTCTTTCTTCACACTTCTTCCTAAGTGTGTGTGACATTAAACCAAGCACATGTAACACACCCCTGTTCACTGAAACACACAGTATGCACTTTTCTTGTCTTCCAATCCTCTTAAGAATTCATTAACAGCACATAAAGTTGTGGATCGTATGACAGTCACAGAACACACACTTAGATTACTTAATTTGAATAAACTGATTTTTTTCAATCATATTTATTAATATAATAAATAAATATAACTAGTAAATAAAAATACTGTTATGAAAACATATATAAAGACGTTTAAGACAACTATTCAAATACTTATACAATTTAATATAATTTTTAACACAAATGTTTAGTACAAATTGTTTTCTGTATGTTTTTTAAAGAAATCTCATACACTCAGCAAGGCTGCATTTATTTATCAAAAGCACAGTAAAACAGTAATACTGTGAAATATTATTACAGTTAAAATAATTGTTTTTAATACATTTTAAAATAATTTATTCCTTATTCTTGTGATGGCAAAGCTGAATTTTCAGCATCATTACTCCAGTCTTCAGTGTCACATGATACTTCAGAAATCATTCTAATATGCTGATTTTGTGCTCCAGATATATTTGTTTATATTTTTTTCAGGATTCTTTGACGAATAGAAAGTCCAAATGAAGAGCATTTATTTGAAACAGAAACAATTTTGTGATAATTTTAAAGTCTTTACAGTCAGTTTAATGCATTCTTGCTAAATAAGAATATTCATTTCTTAAAAAAAAAAAAAAAACATACTTGACCCCAAGTTATTTCACTCTTTTGTGTGGTACATGTGTCCATGTGAGCTTTATGTGCTCAGTGATTTCAATTTATAATATGTCAGAGGATGGATGCTAGCATAACCTCTGTTCTCTTAATCATTCTCTTTATCAACTCTTTTTTCTCAATTTAAAAAATAGAAAAAACAACTTTCATGCTCACTACAAATCTTCAAGAGGAAGAGTTTGAGGCTGTCAGCACTCAGCACTGTACGTACTGCACAAAATCATCCATTTCAACCCCCACTTAACGTCTGCAGCACCGCTTGACACACGAGTGATGTCATACTGCCTGTCAGGGTCCTTTCTGCCTGCTTACAGGATATTTTGTGTATGCATAAGGGGTCTGAACAAAGACGTTATATGGCCTCCTGTGTCTCTCTAATGCTGGCTCACAAACCCCTGGAAAGTACATGCCATTCTTGTGGAAGTGTGCCGTTTTCTGTGCTTAAAACAAACTTGGGTTGCAGAGCAATCTCAGAATAATGCATTTGTTCTGCAGTGGTGAACAGTCTCCATCTAAATGAATTCCTCATGAAATTACGCCAGCACAATAATTGCAAGGAAAATACACACAGATAATGACTGTCCTGTTAATGCCTTTAGGTGTTTCTTCAAATATGGGCACTTTTATGTTCCATGGGGTCATCTTGGAAATTTTTTACCATGCCTTCAGCATTTATTTTTGCTACTTTTAAAAATGTATATATATATTCTTAAAAATATCATCTTAAAATATAAAGAAATTATTTTTTACATTGTGAAAGCTATGATAATCTAAACAAAATGTGGAATACTTGGATAAACTTACATTTTTAAACAAACTGCCCCAAAGTTGTGGCATCATCATTCATAAAACAAGGAATGTTATGAGTAAAAATGCTAAGAAAATTCACTGTAAATATCACTTGTGAACAATGTATATTTGTGTGTGTGTGTGTGTGTGTGTGTGTGTGTGTGTGCTTTTGTTTATATTACATTGTGGGGACCAAATGTCCCCATGATGTAATATAAACCTGAGTTCACCTACATCGTGGGGACCAGCCAGCGGTCCCCACAATGTAAATGGGTTTATAAATCATATAGAATGAGTTTTTGTGAAAAAGTAAAAGTTTGCACAGTTTCCTGTGAGGGTTAGGTTTAGGGGTAGGGGCAGGGTAGGGGGATAGAATGTACAGTTTGTTCAGTGTAAAATGCATTGAAGTCTATGGAAAGTCCCCACAATTCACAAAAACAAACATGTGTGTGTGTGTGTGTGTGTCCTTTCCAGTAAAATCAAATTATGTAAAACTGTTATTTAATTTTGTGTATTTAGGATATATAGATGCTGGTTATGGAATTAGCCTTATAGCAAGACAAAAGCCATTTTTATTCCAAAAATGTTTGAAATTTTCATCAAAGTAATTTCCACCACTTGCTATTAAAACAATACACACAAAACACATAATTTACGATGTGGCGGAAAATATATTTTGGTGGAAATGTTCATTAAATAAATGAGAGTGTAATGAGAGTGTTTTTTTAAGAGTTGTTTTCTAAAGATCCCCATTTAAAAAGTGCCCATGACGAAACACTCTATTCAGCATGTTTACATGCCTTATTTATAATCCATAATAAAAAATAACCATAAAAAGTAAACTTCAGTAGTGTCACTGCTAAAACTGTACAAATGATACTAATGTTAATGCAATTAGCTATGAATAATTTGACTGTTGAGTTTAAAACAAGCAGTCGTAATTTAATGGTAAGCCATTAGAAAATAACATTCAGACTAATATACATATATATATATATATATATATATATATATATATATATATATATATATATATATATATATATATATATATATATATATATAGTGTGTTAGATTTGAATGATCAGAGCTTTCTGTTTAAAATCAGTTATAATAAATAGACATTCAAGAATACCAGGCGCAAGAAGCCTTAAATAATCTAATTACAGTACAAATATGTAGTAGGCCAAAAAAGAATTAAGAAAATGAGTACAAGAAATGAGATTCTAATATGATTCAACATACAGGATGGATATTGGTATCAGAGGGCAAAAGATTGGGATGGGTCAGATATTATTTTTAGGCTAAGGCTTGCCTCAATCTGCCCATATATTGTTATAATAAGATATCATTAATACTCATTTTCAAATAGCGAACAGAATGAGAGAAATGTATATTAAAAAGCTGGTTTAGACTAATGTTTTTTTTTTTTTTTTAATCTTCTGTACTCCTACAAATCCATAAGTGAGACTTTTTTTTATCTGAAATTGAATTGGATATAATTATAATTGGATATAATTTAGTATTGTTACTAATATTATTAAAATGGCCATTGCAATGATACACTTTTGCTACACAACTAAAAACATTCAAGCTGAACATTGTAGCTGAAAAACAGACTCCTCTCCCTTTAATAAGACATCTAAGCTTGTCTGTCTATCACAAGCTTTGACAGTTCTGAGAACAACTGTATCTGACATTGTACTGTTGTGAAGAAGAGAGAAGTGTGAGAGATTATTCGATTCATTATTTTAATCTCTTGACATCTCTGAAATATAATTTCTGATCAAAAAGATTCTAACATAACAAAAGCAAAATCTTGTTATCTCCTATTTATTCAAAAAGTAGGAGAGACCAGGGAGTTTTGTAACATTTAGTTTGCACTAGTTGTAAGAGGAAATATTCAAGTAGAATATTAAAATTAAAACTGAAATATAACTATTAGTATATGTATTGCGGTAATCAAATTTATTTGATCAATATAAGTATTTGGCTACGCCTCCTCAATATATCACACCATCTTTTCAGTTTTCACATTGAACTTTAACATACGTAACAGTTTAATGAAAAGGAAACAAATACAGAAATAAATGAGAAACATGTTTTCAAAACAAAATATAATGCAGACATGAAATTTCATTTACCTCAAATGTTTTTTTTTTTTTTTGAGGGGGGGGGGGGGGGTTGTCTTTTGCACATATTCTTACAATTACTGTCACCTCAGGAGGGTGGTTATGGGGACATTTTGTCCCCATAATGTAGGGTTTACCATGAACACACACACACACACACGTTGGGTTTTCATGTTTTATGGGGACTTTCCATAGACATAATGGTTTTTACACAGTACAAATTGTATATCCTAACCCTAAACCTAAAAATACTTATCACAGAAAACTCTCCGCATTTTTACATTTTCAAAAAACATCACTTAGTCTGATTTATAAGCTGTTTTCCTCATGGGACCAAAAAATGGCCCAACAAGGAAAAAGATTTTTAATATTGCCATTTTTGTGGGGACATTCTGTAGCGTTTACCAGGACCACACACACACAGGTTTGTTTGTGAGGACATTCCATAGGCATAATTGTTTTTATACTGTACATTCTATCCCCCTACACTACCCCTACTCCTAAACCTACATACCATCATAGCAAAACATTCTGCATTTTTACATTTTTAATAAAACACTGTTTATTATGTTTTTAAAGCTATTTAAAATACGAGGACTCATGAAATGTCCTCATATTTCATGTTTACGTCGTAATACCAGTGTAATACCCATGTCATTATACAAATTTGTGTCCTCATAAATCAAGAAAACAAGTACACACACACACACACACACACACACACACACACACACACACACACACACACACACACACACTACATGGAGCATTTTAATCATATGTGATTAAAGGTGTTTTAGGTCTTTTAATCATATTAATTCTATCATTTATCTAAATTGTAGCATATATAACAGATCATCATATGACATGGACATTTTCTTACATTCACTATTCTCTCTTTCTTTCTGTTGATTATATATATATAATCTACAATATACTAATTATAATGATGAATTATAATAGCTGCTTCAGTGCCTGAGAAGTGACTCAAACCTTTAATGCCATCTAGTGGTTAAAAGCTTTAGCTACACCTTAATTTTTTTCTTGGTAACAATATCTTTTATTGACAATAACATTAACAAACATTATTGCATTATGCTAAAAATTACTAGTTTATCAGATAACTAGCCTAACTATCATCCTTTTCCACATCCTTGGTTTACTGCACCACTGTACTTTCTGACAGAGAGACTTTGTTTCATGATGGTTATGCACTGTATAATCATCAGATACACATTTCCTGTTTTAAAACTATTTTAAAAAATTAAACACATTTTGAAATAAATATTCATATAAAAATTGTTGATTATTTTTAAAGACATTTTGCATTGTCTGTCCCTTTCCACCCCCCCCCCCCCCCCAGCGGAATCTCCACAGATTATGTATTTTTTTCC
Source organism: Chanodichthys erythropterus (assembly GCF_024489055.1). NCBI lineage: Eukaryota > Metazoa > Chordata > Actinopteri > Cypriniformes > Xenocyprididae > Chanodichthys > Chanodichthys erythropterus. The sequence goes on along the minus strand of NC_090225.1, from coordinate 25,555,499 downwards.
ATAGATTATATATTTTTTGTGTGCTTGAAATGTTATTATAACTGTAAGAAGGGCAGTGCAAGCATCATACAGATGATGCAGATCCTTTTTTACAGAGTCAGCGATTTCCTGGGGTTTCTTTCAGCTTTCTGTCATCTAACATATATATTTTTTTTAATATTTGATTTAGACTAATATATCAGCCATATCAATTATTGGCCAATATTTGAATATTTTGACATACTCAAAATGGCCTTATTAAAGGTGGTCAATCTACCTAGTGTCAGTTCCCAAATCTACCAACAGCTTTTACAATATTTACATTGTATCATCAGCCATATAAAATGAAAACCCATATAAACACTATGAAACTATATACCAACTATATACACTCAAAATATCACACTTTTCCTGTTTGATAATATATTGAAAACATTCCAGACATTACGTATTTTACGTAACATATAATGTATGTAATAACATTTTACGTATTTGTAAGTGGTGTTTCATTCACACAAACATGTCTGTTATCCACCATGCTGATATTACTGGTCAAAAGTTTGGATTTTTTGTTTGTTTGTTTTTAAAAGAATACTATTATATAAAGATTACAATTATTTGATCAAATATATTTTTTAATCACTGCATTTATTGCTTTAATTTGATAAAAAAAGAAAAAGAAAATTGGGTCTGTTTTATACTGTAATATATTTTAAAATGTAATTTATGTGATGTCAAAGTTGAATTTTCAGCATCATTACTCCAGTCTTCAGTGTCACATGATCCTTCAGAAATCTAATATACTGAAACATTTTTTATTATTATCAATGTTGAAAACTAATTAATATTTTTATGGACACCATGATACACTACCATTTAAAAGTCTAGGGTAATTTTATTTTTGTACTTTTATTCAGCAAAGATACACTACATTGATCAGAAATGACAGTAAAGGCAAATATAATGTTACAAAAAATATATTCTGAATAGATGCAGTTCTTTTTAACCATTTTTACTGTATTTTTGATCAAATAAATGGCCTTGGTGAGTATAAGATACTTCTTTTAAAAACATAAAAAATTTAAAGATAATACAATCCATTATAACAACAATATACTAAAAATGTAGACCACATTTTATTTGTATATGCCACGACAGTCAGACATATATACATTGTACGGCTAATTAAAACCAACAATTAACAAATATATACAGTAGTGGCAAAAAATTATGTCTGGAGGGTATTGGTTTGGGGATTTGTTTTTAACAAACCAACAAATTCGATTAAATCATCAAAATATGAGGAAAATATTTTATTTTATTTTTTTTTAAATGGGGGTATAATGCTATTTCATGCATTCTGACTTATTTACACTGTTAAAGAGTTGGATTCTCATGCTAAACATGGCCAAAGTTTCAAAACACGAGTTGGACTTATAACAGTATTTCTGTGCCAAAAATACTCTTCCAAATCCTCACAAACTTCCGGGGGTTTTTTTCCAGTATGGGCCTGAGTGACGTAAACAGGGGCAAAATTCCTTGTATGGGTACTTCTCCCGGAAGGGAGCACACGTTGCCCATCAACGCGCGTTCGGCTTTATGGAAGTCGTCGGCAGTGCTGCACAGGTCACAGGACTTCAAGAAATCAACAATGTCACCAAAGAAGTGTGTTTTTGGTTGTGAGGGAAAGATAACCTTGCTTCCCAAAGAACCCAGCATTAAGTGGAGCTGAGAGTTTTGTGCTCGCGCATTACATTGACACACTCTCGATATATGTCATTAAAATAACCATAGAAAATGATAGTTTCAATCTCTTTTTTATTGGTTAAAATGAACAGAGAATATCTCGTGTTTTTCCGTGGTTGGTCGAGCCCTTGGGATCGGCACTTATGGTTTCATAAACAAGGCCCAGTCCATGCTGGATTTACAGATCGTTTGAAACTGAAAGACGGAGCGGTCACAGCGGTAATGATCCGGTCATGAGTCGTAACCGCAGGTGGTGAGTAAAACTGCTTCAAATGTCTGTTTTGTTGGCAATAGGCGCCTAAGTGCATATAATGTAAACAATACGAACATAGTGAATTCATAAATTCATTATTCATCATTCACTATACGCTATATTCATTATAGTGATTCAAAAGTTATCCATGGATAATGCGATGGTGTATTGAGTGTGTTTAAATATATTTGTTTAGCTGACCATTGATAGCTTGCAGTCGATCTCTACACAAAAGCTGAGCGTGCTCGTCACTCTATCTCCGCTCACAACTACACGCCTCCAGGCACTCGGCTGTTTTCGGAAAGACTCGGTACAGCTTATGTATCTTTTATAAATATGATAAGACTAAAGACTTTTTGGCGATATGAAGGATGCTTTACTAATCTATAGGTACTTAAGATTAACATGAGATTGGCAGAAACTGTGTGTGATTGGTTAAAGGTGTTTATCTGACAAAATTATTTGGCAAAAGAGTGGAAAACGACAGCTACAGGTTTTACTATGCATAGAAACAAAAAGCTCAAAAGAAAAAGCATACATTGACTACATCAGTTATTAATTTAATCTTGTTTTGCATGTGTACATAATTGCTTTGTATGACAGCCTTCTGGTCAAAAAAAGAATGTTTGTAACCAAATAGTATTTTGTTTTTTGTTTTTTTCATTATTTGTATTTTTCAATGGTGTCCCACAACTGTTTGGTTACAAACATTCTTCAAAAATGTATTCCTTTGTATTCAGCAGAACATATAGCCTACTATTTATAAATGATGACAGATTTTTGAACTATCCCTTTAATATGTGCTTTATAATGACTAATAAACAGCCAATGTCCTAATAATATGCAAGCTAATAAGCAACTAGTTAATAGTGAGAATTGGACCCTAAAATGAAGTGTTGCCTGGTTTTTAGACATACAGTAGAGTTATGTAGACATTGTTAATGATTTGTTTATGAGATCATGATGGACATGGAGCACGGTGTACAAGCTTGCACAGTTACGCAGATGCCACGCTCCACAGGCTAAAGGAAGTGCCCGCTTCCCCGTTCGCACTAGCCAAAGGGAAACTCGCATTCTGGCTCACGCTCACAGAATGCAGCCAACAAACCTGCTGCTGGGTCACACAATGTGTGTAAACAACATGACAGTGCTCCCCCAGTCACCCCGAGAGAGCGAGAGAGGCATGACCTTCACATGGATTTCACATAGCAACACAGAGCCATGGTAGCAAAGCTTGTGTGTTGGTATATTTTGGTGTAGGTATTCATATCAAAGATGCTTAAGGTGAATTTACACACACACATATATATATAGTAAATTTATATTTACAAAATGGATTTGGATCAAAAATTTCTATGTAAATACATTCTGAGGGGTTTACATTCTTCAAAGGCCCAAGTCAACAAGACATGTCGTGCAGTGCATGGACTACAATGCTAATAGGATGCATTATAAATGCAATGTGTTGTGATGTCATGACACTCTGAAAGAATCCAGTGTTTATAATTTATGCAAGCAATGCTAGACATCTTGTGCTTGACAGCGCATTACTGAATTCACCCTTTGGGAGTCGATGGAGACTCCTACATGCTATCTTGCGCTTCCACATCTATCTTCCTTTCAAAGTTCTTCTCTTTTTCACGTGTTTGATCCTGAAACATAATGGCTCACTCAAAAGTGTTACTGTAGTTCTATGACAGAATGTTGAAGCTGAAAAACACATTTCAGCACAAAATCAAAACAGACCTAAACTTTTCATGAACAAACTTTCCAAATTTTGACAAAACATTTTGAATGGTGTAGGGGAGAGCGGGGTAAGTTGTCACACTTTTCACAGGTGTCTAACATGTACTGAGCACCATACATGACAATGTTATAAATGTCATACCAAATGAAAGAAGGAAGTCTTGGGCACATATGTTGTATTCATTACATTTTCAAATCTTATCTCATTATGGAGTTGTAGACTGTTGAATAGAGAATGTGCATTTGTGACAATTTGCCCCATCGGTGGGTAAGTTGTCACACTAGATTATCTAAAAATAAGAACACAACTACTTAATTGTTAATATTGATTATAATTTCAATCAAAACACATCAATTATAATTATAACACATTTCAATTATAATTTTAATTCAAACCAGAACTGGAAATATAAACAATCATGCCTAGAGAATTTGGAAAAACAATTATTTAAATCCAAACAATACATATTTCAATCAAAACACATTAAGTGGCATGACCACTTTACTTTAAACTTTAAACTCAAATTTGACATTGACATTGACATTGACATGTGTGCTAATGTTGGCTAAATCTCAAGGTTCGCTCAACATAGCAGTCAGCTAAAGTATCAAAAGACACGTTATTGTCTCCTCTGTGTGCAAAATAATAATTTTTAACATTCATACCTAACAAAGTTGTATTGCATAAAATGTAAAGTGCAAATTTTTTACTTTTTAAGCCAAAAAATAAGAAACTTTTGCTAACCTCTGATTAGAGTGATCTTGAACACATCCACATGTGACCAGGAAGTTGACTATGGAAGAAGAAGACACACAAAGTGGCTATTTGATTTTTATAGAGCCTCTAGTTTTGGAGTAATGAAGAGTGTGACAACTTACCCCGCTCTCCCCTACACATAGCAGTTAATTTCTGTCAAGTGTCCTTATTAATTTATTTTAACTGTAGTTTTCTACAATGTATTTTTCTGTTACTATATTGGACAGCTATATTGCCTGGTTAAGGAGCAGGTTTCTTGGATAGTCTATGAGTTCAGGTTTTCTCTCACGAGTGGACGAGTTGTGTGATTTTGCTCGCAGCAAGGGGCGGATTTTTTAAAGTCAAAGCATCTGTATTTTCTCTCACTCCTTCCTTCATCACTCTGAGCAGGTTTCTCTGACTAGAGCGGAAAAGGAAAACATGGAGTGGATCTGGAGCCGAGTAATTACAGGACACTACAGCTCCACTCTTTGCTGCCATCCAAGCTTTCAGTCTGTGCATTGCTCCGTGACACACGAAGTTCGATGCTGATCTATCTATCTATCTATCTATCTATCTATCTATCTATCTATCTATCTATCTATCTATCTATCTATCTATCTATCTATCTATCTATCTATCTATCTATGTGCAGTCACTTGTCCTTACCTAATATATGGATTAATACAACAGAGGGTAAAAATATCAATAATTTCTGCCTACTAGATTTAGACCAAGTTAGAGGAACATTTTCAGAGAGTGAGGGAAAACAAGAGGTTAAATTAGAAAATACTATTATGTTTTTGCTTGTACATTCTAGGGTCTCTGAGACCCCAATCATAACATTAAGTCAGTCTTAAGTGTGACGCTTGGGTTTGAAATACTGCGTAAGCTGCACACTGATATGTGCGGATATGTTTTCAGAAAAGACCCTACCATGAGAATTCAGTCTAAGTATGGAGGAATTAGATCATACCTTGTTGAAGGGAATCCTCAGTGCCCGCAAGCTCCCCACCGCCACCACCATCGTCGTCTGGAGTTTTGCGTTTCTTCGACATTGGCGGTCTAATATGACGCGATCTCTGTTGTCTGTTTGTTCTTGGCTCAAAACGGATATACGAATGAGGACGATAAACACTCAATTGTCTGGGCAAGCACATAAAATTGGCAGGATGTCGACAGTTGAAACCTTCACAAAGCACGATCCCCATTCATTCGGGCATCCACAGTTCCCAATTCTCTCCACTACGAAACAAACGCAACGGGAGCAAAAGTTGGCATGGTCGCGGGTGATGATGCTGGTAAAGCAATGTGTGAATTTAAAAAGAAGAAGATGATGACGAAAGAAGAGAAAAACGAATATATATTAAAAAAAAAAACTTAAAAAAAAAATGTTAAGCTTCATACTTAAAGCATAAGAAAAACGCACGGATTTCCCCTGACAAATGAGAGATGTTGCTACAAAAGTGATTTGCGCATCACGTGTGCCCGGGATTATACTGAAGCAGAAAAGTACGCATCCACGACATTTTGCAACTCAAATCGCTCTCGTCTCTTCGCAGAAGCACGAACACCCACAATGTTGACCATGTTATTGTGATACACAGCAGTACTAACATTTTTCAGGTATGTTATCTCAATGACGCCCTGTTCAACTGTCAGTCAGCCGAGTTCGCCTTACAGCCAGTGAACTTCTTGTAAACGAGCTGCAAAGAGTCGATTTGAAAAGTCACCGTTGTCTGTTACTCAAGTCAACGCAGAAACAATAGTCATCTAGGGAGATTTTCTCTTTGTCTGTATGGGTCCAGTTTAGAGCGATGGCAGAGCTCCAATCGATACCATCAAATGCTGGACGGACAGAACACAACACTGTACCTTTGCTTTTACACAGAAATCATCTTTCCAGCGATGCGTTAACGATGTTCGCCTTGTGTTGAGCACGTTCTTCTCAAAACTTCTTAGTCCGGTTGCTAGGAAACCACCACGGATTCATGATTTTAGCGCTCTCTTGATTTTAAGTGACTTCAACTTTACGCAGAGATAGTTTTCGTAGTTTTTTGAGCGTAAACGCTCTGTGTGTGTTTGGTGGCACGAAACAGTTTAAGAATTCTGTATAGGCTCCATCATCAGCAGCATCATCGGGGCTTTAGCGTTTCCATTCCAGAAACAGGATGACGTCAGTAGCCTCCTCCGCAAGTGGTGCCAAGGCTACAGCTTAGATTGACTCAAAAGATAATCTCGTTTATTTTACGCAACAACATTTGAAATGACAAGGTTGTCTGCAAACCTCACGTGTGCTGGCTCCAAATGTCAGATGGACCCTTTTTGTCCAAGTTTGATAGAAAAAAAAGCCAAACAAAGTTCCAGTCAGTCACTTACTTTGTTTGCAGTAATCACACTGGAGATGCTAAGTGCTCACGTGAGGGATTGTAGGCTGTGTTGGTTGGTTTTAGGATTTCTGTACACGTTTCAGCTTGTCATACTGTTTTAAACCATGTAAGACCAGCTGGTTTAAATTGTTTGCTGTTGTTATTTATTATGTATCTTTATATGTATCTTTAACAAAATGTTAAAAATCGTGGAAAAAAAAAAGAAAGAAAAAAACGTGTGCACTGAAAAACATGTAATGCTTTACCAGAACACATTCTAAATTGCACGTTGTCGGGTTACTAAATATAGGTATCTTGCATGTAAACGCCTGCACTCATTAATTGCTGCAGTCTATTTCTTCGTTTGTCCAATGTTTCTGCCATTAACACTAGACCCTAATCTCATTATTATTATTATTATTATTATTATTTTTTTTTTCCGAAAAAGGAATCCACTTTTCAGGATTTCAGTGACGTGACATGACAGCTATCATTTAATCGTCACTTGCCCCCTGCGTTGTTGCCAAATTTTCTGAAGTGAAAAATCTTCTTGCTCTAAACATATCGTCAATATTGCACTCTTCAAAATAAAAATTAAGACATTCAACCACAAGTCCAGCTAATATGACTGTTGGGCAAATAATTTCTGATTTTTAGCAACAGTCTAGTAGTCGGATAAAACACAGACAAATCCAATAATAAGCGACTGCTGTGTAATATAACGTAGGTTCCTTCGTAATCCTGGAATTAATAAACATTCATAACTCTGTATTTTGTATTTAACCGGCTGTATTGTGAGAGGACTATATCAGATCACTCTGGCACTTCGAGTGACGTTCGCCTCCAGTGTTTTCTGTGGGCAAACAGCTCCCCCCCCCATACCCCCCCCCCCCCCCCCAAATTCACTGCAGCTCTATTGACGTCAGAGCTGCTTGCGTCAATGCTCTCTCTTTGACAGAAAGAGAGTTTTTTTTCCCCCTTTGGATCCTAATAGGATTATTATAGAAAAATGCCCACAGGCCTTTTCAATGCTGGTAAAATGGCAATTTCAGCCACTCGTGTGATGCATTACATTAAAATGTGAAATAGCACTATAATACATAATCTATAAGTGTGACTACTCTCTACAGATCCACGTGTGGTGTAGGCTTTGTGTGCTCCATATTGTAGTAGCTATTTTTTAGGCCCATAATCTAGGCGTACTATTCACAACATGTAAAATTACAAAATAGCACGTGTTTGTGCAATACAACACAAATTAAATTAAAAATTAAAACAAAATTTCTAGTAGGGGATCAGAATATTACCCCCACCCCCCTCTGAGAACACATTAGAAAGCAGAATTAATCATTTGTGTGTTCGTGCAATACAAAGCTATGACGTATTTTTATTTTATTTTTTTAGGCTTGACTACTCTCCCAGTGCAGCATCATAGATACTTTGTTCATTGTCCTTTAGCAGTAATTCGATCATATTCCGATCCTAGATGTTTGTTTGGTTCATAGAGTGTTCCAGCTGTGTTAAAATAGCCTACACAGCATTTAGCATTGGCTACTACACCACATTAAATAATAAAATAATACATTCTGGTCATCAAATTTGATTGGCTGACCAATGTTATTCAGTCCATCATCACTGGAACAATTTCACAGATTTTTAAGACAAACTTTCAGCCTATTCAATAGTCACAATGTATAATTCAGTTTTAACACTAAAGTTTGGTCTATGCATACAGCCGAATGCACAATCTTTCAAAGGTGATGTTTCATCTTTCTGCTGCTCCCCATGTCGTGCAACACTGCTCGGTTAACTCAGAGACCCGAGTTCCAGGGTGTTGTTTCCAAGTTGGAAGGCTGAAAAATCGCACTCCATTTGAGATACATTTTCCACATCGGTCATGACCCTGTCAGTTAATTACACAGCAAGCATTCACCATTTCGATGTGTTTTAACTTTATAATACAAACTTTAACATCTAATTCCAACACTATGCAGTGTCTATGGAGCTTTTGTGTCCTAAAGTCCCAAAATACACTGGGTATGTACAATTGCACGTGATGCAAATTTCATCATCAGCATAGAACTGTTACAACAGAGACACGGAGGCAGAGATAATAACAATCCAGGTAAGTTTATTTCACAATAAGCAGAGCACTGGGTGATGATAAGCAGATAATGGGAAGATAAGAGATGAAGAGAATATAATACAGTCCTGATTCTGTCTTGCAGATGCTGATGATGGAAGGAGCTGACGGAGATACTCACACACACAGGCAGGTAAGTACACACGAGGAGCAGGAGACAAGGGAGCTGGAGGAGACGTCTGGAGCAGGTAGATATGGCGTTGGGAGTCCTTAAGGTAAGCATACATTTGAGGTAGTGCAAACGAGACCGGACAGTGAGTGTGTGTGAGTGTGGTGTCTTTATGCTGGTGCTGATTGCGGTGCTGATGAGCTTCAGGTGGCGGTGATTAGAACTCCGGTGATTGAGTGCATGGGTATTGCGGTGAGGTGGAGCCTGACGTGTCTGTGACAGTACCCCCCCTCCCACGGCCCGCTCCTGAGGGCCGCGGACCCCAACGTCGTGGTGGTCTTCCTCTAGGGTCTGGGGCAGGTCTGTCTGGGTGATTGGCGTGGAAGTTCTGTAACAGGATAGGATCAAGGTTATCATTCTTGGGAACCCATGAGCGTTCTTCGGGGCCATAGCCTTCCCAGTCGATGAGGTATTCGAGCTGACCACCACGGCGCCGGGAATCCAAGATTTCGTGAACCACGTAAGCTGTGCCGTCCTCCAGGATGAGTGGAAGGGGGGGCTCGGCGGCTGCCACGTCAGGTTCTGTGGAGGGAACAACAGAAGGGTGGTGAGGCTTAAGCAGTGATACATGGAATGTAGGGTGGATTCTACTATACTGTGCTGGGAGTTGAAGACGGTAGGTGACGGGGTTGATCTGCCGGATGATGGTGAATGGGCCAATGAAGCGGGGACTCAGATTCTTGCAGGGCAGACGCATCCTGATATCCCTGGTGGACAGCCAGACCTTCTGCCCCGGTTGGTATACTGGAGCTTCGGAGCGCCGAAGGTCGGCTGTCGTCTTGCGTCTGCGCAGGGCTCTCTGCAGTTGGTGATGTGCTGAGTCCCAAACCCTCTCGCTCTCCCGGAACCAGTAGTCGACTGCGGGGACGTTGGAAGGTTCCCCATCCCAGGGGAACAGTGGGGGTTGGTAGCCGAGTACGCACTGGAAGGGTGTCAGTCCAGTTGTGGCTTGGAGGAGGGAGTTCTGTGCGTACTCGGCCCGTCTTGCATTCCGTCTGCCCGTTCGACTGAGGATGGTATCCCGATGACAGGCTGACGGTCACACCCAGGAGCGAGAAGAAGGCTTTCCAGACGTGGGAGACGAATTGGGGTCCTCTGTCGGAGACTATATCTTCAGGTATTCCATAATGACGAAAGATATGATTAAACATTAACTCAGCAGTTGCCATAGCGGTAGGTAGACCCTCCAGGGGTATCAGACGGCAGGACTTCGAGAAGCGGTCTACCACCACCAGGATGCATGTATTACCGTCAGACTCAGGGAGATCTGTGACGAAGTCCACTCCCAGGTGTGACCAGGGTCTCTCAGGAACGGGCAGAGGTAGGAGCTTGCCAGTGGGAAGATGGCGTGGGCTCTTGGAGATGGCGCACTCCCTGCAGCCCTGCATGTACCTTCTGACATCGTTGGCCATGTTGGGCCACCAGAAGCGTTGTTTGAGCAACGAGAGGGTCTCATTGATCCCCGGGTGACCAGTGCCAAGTGAAGAGTGGGTATTGTGCAGGAGTGGAGTGCGACGTGCCCGTGTGACATATTGCAAGCTTTGGGGGCAACCCGGCGGAGTTGTGGTTCACGAAGATGGACTCCGGCAGGATTGTTTCAGGATCTTCAGGCTTTTCATCAGGCGAGACAGGGCGTCGGCTTTGGTATTTTTTGAACCAGGGCGGTAGGAGATAGAGAAATTAAACCTTGAGAAAAACATGGCCCAGCGAGCTTGGCGCGGGTTGAGTCTCTTGGCAGCCTTCAGATATTCAAGGTTCTTATGATCAGTGAGAACTTGGAAAGGATGAGTAGCCCCCTCCAACCAATGCCTCCACTCCTCGAGGGCAAGCTTGACGGCCAGGAGTTCGCGGTCACCGATGTCGTAATTGACCTCCGCCGGGTTGAGCTTGCGGGAGAAGAAGGCGCATGGATGGAGCCTACTTGGTGTCCCCTGCTGCTGCGAGAGGACCGCTCCCACTCCGGTGGTGGAGGCGTCCACTTCCACGACGAATGGGAGTTCTGGATTGGGGTGGACGAGGAGGGGAGCGGTGGTGAAGGCTCTTTTCAGGGTCTCAAAGGCGTTGGTGGCTTGTTGGGACCAGGACAGAGACTTGGGCTGATTACGGAGTAGGTTGGTTAATGGACTGACGATGGTGCTGTAGTTCTTGATAAACCGGCGGTAGAAGTTGGAGAAACCTAGGAAGCGTTGGAGTTCTTTGATTGAAGATGGAGTGGGCCAGGACTGAATAGCGGAGACCTTCCCCTCGTCCATCCGGATGCCACTGTGATCTATTACGTACCCCAGGAACTGGACAGAGTGCTGGTGAAAGGAGCACTTTTCAGCTTTGAGGAAGAGGTGGAATTGCCGTAAGCGTTGGAGGACCTCCGCAACGTGGTGGCGATGTTCGGCCAAGCTCCGGGAGTAGATGAGGGTGTCATCAATATATACCAGAACGAACTTGTGTAGAAACTCCCGGAGCACCTCGTGTATAAAGTCCTGGAATATGGAGGGGGCGTTGACCAGGCCATATGGCATGACGAGATACTCGTAGTGTCCGGTGGGCATGACAAAGGCGGTCTTCCACTCGTCCCCCTCGCGTATCCGGATGAGGTTGTACGCGCTGCGGAGGTTCAGCTTAGTGAACACAGTGGCACCACGGAGATGTTCCAGGGCCGCTGGGACGAGGGGAAGAGGGTAGCGGAATTTGACTGTGATTTTGTTGAGGGCACGGTAATCAATGCAGGGCCTCAAGCCTCCGTCCTTCTTCGCCACAAAAAAGAAGCTTGAAGCAGCAGGGGAAGTAGACGGGCGGATGTAACCTTGGTTGAGGGCCTCTTTGATGTATTCCTCCATGGCCTTCTCCTCCGGTATTGACAGGGGGTAGATGCGTCCCCTGGGCACTGGTTCACCCGGTAGCAGATCGATGGCACAGTCCCATGGCCGGTGTGGAGGAAGCTTGGAGGCGCGTTGCGGGCAGAAAACGTCACTGAAGGGGGCGTAGTCCGGGGGAACATCCACGGAGCGTTTCTCGACTGGGCTTTCAATAGAGGTTGCGTTCATGGAGAGAGATTCGGAGAGTGGAGACCTTGGAACAGGAAGCGTTGGGAAGCAATCTGGAAAGCAGTGGTCGCCCCACTTCAGGACTTCGCCCCTAGAACCACATCAGCGGTGGATTCCTCCAGAACCAGCAGATGAATCTTTTCGGAATGTAGAATACCCACGCAGAGTTGAAGTGGTCCCACACAATGAAGGATGTTCTTACGGCTCAGGGGTTTGCCCGTGATGGAGTGGATTTGATAGTTAACCGGAGACGGGGAGATCTTGAGCTTGAGTTGTCGACAGAGGGCGCCTGAGATGAAATTTCCTGCTGACCCTGAGTCGAGGAGCGCCACCACTGGAACAGAGGTATTTGCAGCAGTAAGGATTACAATAGTTGTGAGTGGTTTCATTTTATGAATGGAAGGGAAAATAGCACTCACCACGGGCCGAGGAGGACGGGTTGGGCATGTGGAGAGAACATGCCCCGGAGATCCACAATATAAACATAAGTTCAGAGTTAATCTTCTTTGTCTTTCATTGGAGGTTAGACGTGAATGGTCAATTTGCATAGGCTCGGTGGCTGGTTCTGGGGAGCTGACGGGTTCTGACCGGCGGAGGAGGTTGGTGGCAGACGACTGGCCCTGGTGCTCGAGGAGACACAACTGCATACGAGAACCCATGTGGATGGCGAGTTGGATGAAGCGTTCAAGTCCCATTGAGTCCTCGTATGCAGCGAGATGCAGCCGCACGTTGGGTTCCAATCCTTGACGGAAAGAGGTGATGAGGGCTTGTTCATTCCATCCGCTGGTGGTGGCTAGCGTTCGGAACTGCAAGGCATAATCATTTACAGAGAGATTCCTTTGCTTTAGATTATAGAGTTTCTCACCAGTAGAAGAATCCTTCAGAGGTTTCCCAAAGACCTCGCGGAAGTGAGAGACGAACGCGGAATATGATTGGACGACAGGGCCTTTTTGAGTCCATAGGGAATCTGCCCATTGCAGGGCCTTACCTTGCAGTTGCGAAATGATGAACGCTATTTTGATGTGTCGGTAGTGTAGAGGTGCGGCTGCATCTCCAGGACCAGTTCACATTGTAGAAGGAATCCGCTGCATTCCTCCGCCGATCCTGAGTAGGGCGCCGGTTTGGCCATGGGACTGGCGGTGAATGCAGGTGAAGGAGCGGTGACGGAGGGTGCGGGAGCTGCAGCGGTGGATGGTGATGGTGAGGATGGCTGTGGTGTGAGTGCTCGGCGCAGTGCGTCCACGAGCTCTTGAAACAGGTCGTTGGTGCTCATGCTGTGAAGTTGGTATGGTCCGGTCTTCTGTTACAACAGAGACACGGAGGCAGAGATAATAACAATCCAGGTAAGTTTATTTCACAATAAGCAGAGCACTGGGTGATGATAAGCAGATAATGGGAAGATGAGAGATGAAGAGAATATAATACAGTCCTGATTCTGTCTTGCAGATGCTGATGATGGAAGGAGCTGACGGAGACACTCACACACACAGGCAGGTAAGTACACATGAGGAGCAGGAGACAAGGGAGCTGGTGGAGACGTCTGGAGCAGGTAGATATGGCGTTGGGAGTCCTTAAGGTAAGCATACATTTGAGGTAGTGCAAACGAGACCGGACAGTGAGTGTGTGTGAGTGTGGTGTCTTTATGCTGGTGCTGATTGCGGTGCTGATGAGCTTCAGGTGGCGGTGATCAGTAAGCTGGTGATTGAGTGCATGGGTAAGGGAGTGAGGAGGAACCTGACGTGTCTGTGACAAGAACGTTCCAGGCCAGAATCAAATCACAGATATCCCTTGGTTTGTGTTCTGGAGCCAGAGCTTATTCTCGTCCAGGCGAACTGGAGCTTGTCACAAACCGGCTGTGTGTTTCCACAGCCTTGAGGAATGAACAGTGATGTAATGCTGCTTATAATGCTGTTATAACCAGTCTAAAATCAAACAGTGTGTGTCCCGGTGTTTGTGCACACAGTACCTGTTTTGCTGCTCACTGTACCAGAAATAATTCTAGCGTACCGGTAGCTCACGTAAACTCCTGGTACTCTCATCTGTCCTTTTCAGAGATATATTGAAACTGAAACAGTAAAAAACCATTGCGTGGAACGGTTCGAGAATGGACAAAGGCCAGGAACCCGCACCAGAACTGTGTCAATGGAAAAGGGGTATGAGAGTGCATCTAAAATTAATGAGGGTTGTACAAAAGGCCCTCAATGGTTCGAACACGTATATAGTTAATTTGGAACTGTTACTTATTATGTCCAGGAGGTGCGCTGTTTATTATTAATGTTACTTTGAGATGCTGTACTATTTTGTGATGATTTATTTTAGGAACACCACCCTGTGCAAGATGAGCATTTGTGGTTAAATAGTATATACATTTTTATTCTTTTTAGAAAATGACCAATCATTTTGCTAGATAAGATCCTTATTCCTTGACTGGGATCGTTTAGAGTCCTTTGAAGCCTCATTGAAACTGAAACCTTCGACCCGTTGTACTCCGGTGAAGTCCACTATATGGAGAAAAATCCTGGAATGTTTTACTCGCAAACCTTAATTTCTTTTCGACTGAATAAAGTAAGATATAAATATCTTGGATGACATGGGGGTGAGTAAATTATCAGGAAATTTTAATTCTGAAGTGAACTAATCCTTTAAGCACAGCATGGTATGAACACAGATGACAACGGGAATCTAGTGAATGCAAAGAAGGTACACAACAGATGGCACATATACTCCACTTAGAGACTTAAACCTGTCATCAGATTCAACATCATATCCCTACCTTCCAGATTTGAAGGATTAGTTCACTTTAAAATGAAAATTACCCCATGGTTTACTCAAGCCATCCTAGGTGTATATGACTTTCTTCTTTTAGACGAATACAATCTGAGTTATATTAATATTCACCCTGATGCTCCTAAGCTTTATAATGGCAGTGCACAGAAACCACCTGTTTGAAAGTCAAGAAAGTGCATCCATCTGTAATGTATTTGAGTTGATGTTACAATACCTGATGGCCACTAGATGGCACTCCCTTGCCGTTGGTTGTTGTTGTTGCTGTGTGCCGAGTAAACCAGTGCAAAAGCGGTGCAGTCATGTCTCCTGTTCTCTCCGTGAATGCTCTGAAATGGAATAGAATTTAAAGAGTTATTATAGCATATTGATGCAGATATAACACAAATTGGCGACGAGTACAAAGTTCCCACAGCCAACATTGAGCCGTCGGTCGAGAGGAAAAGATGGCTACGATCATCGGACATGTCGAGCCGTTCGACGAGGCAAGAGAGCAATGGACTACGTATGTAGAACGTTTTGAACACTTTGTGGAGGCTAATGGCATTAGCGAAGAGAAACGAGTGTCCGTTTTTCTCAGTGTAATGGGGGCATCGACTTATGGACTTTTACGCAGTCTCATTGCACCAATTAAGCCCGGGACTATGAAATATGATGAGATTGTGGACGCACTCCAAGCACATTTTACCCCCAGGCCCATTGTGATTGCAGAGAGGTTCAAATTTCACAAACTTAATCAAGCAGAGGGGGAAAGTGTCGCACAATATGTGGCAGTATTAAAGAAACTGGCGGAGCACTGTGAGTTTGGCGACAATTTAAATGACGCACTGCGAGACAGATTCGTGTGTGGCCTGAGTAGCGAATCAATTCAGAGGAAACTATTGACTGAATCGGCGCTCACGTATCAAAAGGCTGTGGATATAGCGATGTCAATGGAGGCTGTATCTAGAGAATCACAGCATCTGAGCAACTCATTTAAAGTAAATGCCATGTCCCTGTCGTCAGAATCGCCTAAGGGGAAATGTTATAGATGTGGAAAGTCCAACCATATCCAAAATGAGTGTTTTTACAAAGACCAACTGTGCCACAACTGTGGAAAGAAAGGCCACATTGCACGAATGTGTAAAGGTAAAAAGACAGAGGATAAAATACCTAGAACTACAGTAAAAGGGAAAAATAATGTAAAATGGAAGGGACAGATAAAGAAAAGACCAATTCACAGAATGGACGCTAATATGGAAAAGAGTGAGGAAGAGACAAATTTAGACACAGATGCTGAACTGACACTACACAAAGTCACAGCAACACTGCGCAATTCTTCACGGGTGAACATAGTGAAAAGTGAAACTGATTCAGTATCATCTGTAATAAAAGTGCAACCAAAAATTGAGGGATTGCCAATTGACATGGAAGTGGACACTGGGGCGGCGGTCTCTATTATCTCTAGCAAACTGTACAGAGATAAACTGAGCCATGTTCGACTACGCCAGACGAACGTTGTTCTCAAGACGTATACATGCGAAGTAATCTCGCCAGAAGGTGTTATCAAGGTGCGCGTCAAGTTAAACAGACAAAGCGTACGCTTACCCTTGTATGTTGTTACAGGAAACGCAGCTCCACTGCTGGGACGAGAATGGCTTCGCAGAATCCGTCTAGACTGGCGCGAGATCAAAACTGTAAGAGCTGTGCATCATGCTAATGAAGGGACATTGGACAGTCTTTTAAAAAGGTATGCCAAAGTATTCAGGGAAGATCTAGGAACATTCAGTGGGTATAAAGCTACCTTAAACCTAAAACCGGGAACCCAACCGAGATTTTTCCAAGCACGAGTGGTACCGTATGCCATCAGACCCAAGGTGGAGGAAGAAATTGATCGCCTGCTGAAACAAGGAATCATTTCACCTGTGCGATTCAGTGAATGGGCAACCCCGATTGTGCCTGTAATAAAAAAGGGTGGCAATGTTAGGATCTGTGGTGACTTCAAAATAACTGTGAACCCAGCTCTGTGTGCAGAACATTATCCATTACCCCGAATAGAAGATCTATTTGCTTCACTGGCTGGGGGACAAAGATTTAGCAAACTAGACCTTTCACATGCTTACCTGCAGATTCCTGTGCATGAAGATTCACGTAAATATCTTACCATCACGACTCACAAGGGGATGTTTGTATACAACAGGTTACCCTTTGGCATTACTTCAGCTCCATCGATATTTCAACGAGTCATGGAACAAGTGTTACAAGGGCTGCCATTCGTACATTGTTTTTTAGACGATATCCTGGTCACAGGAAAAGACAATGCCCATCATTTGTCTAACCTGGGGGCAGTGTTGAGTCGGCTGGATAAATTCGGACTTCGGGTTAAAAGAGAGAAGAGTGAGTTTTCAAAACTTCACTAGAGTATTTAGGTCATGTGATAGATGCATCAGGACTTCACAAGTCCCCAGACAAACTGCGTGCCATCGCCGAAGCACCAGCTCCTGTTAATGTTAACCAACTCAGATCATTCCTGGGTCTGGTTAATTATTATGCAAGATTTGTTCCAAATCTGGCCACAGTTCTTCACCCCTGAATGTAATGCTACACAAAGATGCAAAATGGAAGTGGTCTCTAGAGTGTGAGAAAGCTTTTCAAGATGCTAAAATGCAGCTGTTAACACCCAATGTACTCACACACTATAATCCAAGACTCCCAGTTCTCTTGGCTTGTGATGCTTCACCCTACGGGGTGGGAGCTGTGCTTTCGCACATGATGCCGGATGGACATGAAAGACCTATAGCCTTCGCTTCCCGAACCCTGAGTAAATCTGAGCAAAATTATGCACAACTAGAACGGGAGGCACTAGGGATCATTTTTGGAGTAAGGAAGTTTCATACTTATCTATATGGACGTCACTTCACATTAATAACAGACCATCGTCCTCTTACCACCATACTCCATCCTAACAAAGCAACTCCATCCATGGCTGCTGCCAGACTTCAGAGGTGGGCTCTTCTGCTGGCTGCGCACAACTACACAATTCAATATAGAAGTGCTAACGACCATGGAAACGCTGATGGGCTATCGCCTTTGCCACTGCCTGGACAGCATAGAGACAGGAAAGATGCAGTGGACACTTACCTCATAAAAAAGATGGATGCACTTCCAGTGTGTAGCAGCGATATCAGGAAAGAAACCAAAGCAGATCTGACCCTCTGTCGTGTGAAGGAGATGGTAGCCACTGGATCATTTCCATCTACCAAAGACTCAGAAAATATACTAAAACCATATCTCACAAGGAAAGAGGAACTCTCACTGATGCAGGACTGTCTGATGTGGGGACAGCGAGTTATTGTTCCATCGAATCTGAGACAACGAGTTTTGGAAGATTTACACACAGGACATCCAGGTGTAGTAAAAATGAAGGCTTTAGCACGCAGCTACATCTGGTGGCCAAATATTGACTCTCAAATTGAAGAAAAATCAAAGACCTGCATGTCATGTCAACAAAATCAAAAATCTCCATGTCTCTCACCTTAACATCCCTGGCCATGGCCAGAAGCTCCTTGGCAGCGGATTCATGTCGATTTCGCTGGATCATTTGAAGGACGAATGTTTCTGGTAATTGTTGACGCACACTCAAAATGGCCAGAAGTTCATGTGATGGATTCGACAACTTCCTCCAAGACTATTCAAGTTCTGCGTGGTCTATTCAGTCGTTACGTTATACCTGAAACCCTAGTGAGCGACAATGGCCCACAATTTACTTCGGAGGAGTTTGGATGTTTTCTAAAAACAAATGGTGTTAAACATGTACGCTCTGCACCATTCCACCCAGCCACCAATGGTCTGCAGACTTTTAAACACTCACTGAAAGCATCTAAAGAACCAGTACCATTACAGCAGAGATTAGACTTTCTTGCTACAGTACAGGAATACCCCACATAGCACAACTAAAGAAACACCTGCTATGTTATTCTTACGTCGCAGATTGAGGACACGGCTGGATCTGCTGAAACCAAGTGTGCAAAGGACTGTGGAGCAGGCACAAGAAAGTTCAATGTTCTTACCGTTTCCTCCATGCAAAACACAGAGACTTCCACGTGAGCGATTCGGTGCTGGTCAAAGATTATCAACGGGGAGAGGAGAAGTGGTACTGTTTCTTCTCAGTCAGGACCACTGTCCTACACAGTTCAGGTGGACAGTTCACAAAGCTGGAAAAGACATGCAGATCAAATGTTGAACTGTCATCCAGAAATTACAAAAAACACAGAAACACTACCAGCAGAGAGCAGTACATCACAAACTCTGAATGATAAGGGACAAGAACTGTCTTTAACATCTAATGACACCGAACCAAATGCTCTAGACCAGAATGTAACCAAGCTTGTTGAACCAGCTATTGCTTCTTCCCCAAATGTGAGAAGATTTCCTGTTAGAATCCGTAAACCACCTAGCAGACTTGATCTGTAAAGTGTTTGAATGTCATAATGCATAGTTGAATGTGTTTAGTGTTTCATACCTTTGGGGGGAGTAGTTAAGTTGACAAGTGAATAAGTGTGATATTGCTTAAGGGTGAATATTAATTGTTGGCCCCTAACTGTTATTCCCTAATTTGAATGGATGTTTTTATGTTAAAAAGGAAAAGAGACTGATTTAAGGAGGGAGGAGATGTAATGTATTTGAGTTGATGTTACAATACCTGATGGCCACTAGATGGCACTCCCTTGCCGTTGGTTGTTGTTGTTGCTGTGTGCCGAGTAAACCAGTGCAAAAGCGGTGCAGTCATGTCTCCTGTTCTCTCTGTGAATGCTCTGAAATGGAATAGAATATAAAGAGTTATTATAGCATATTGATGCAGATATAACACCATCCATCATAAATGTACTCCACACAGCTTCGGGGGGTTAGTAAAGGCCTTCTGAAGCAAAGCAATGCATTTGTGTATGAAAATAGAAAATATCCATATTTAACACATTATAAAGTAAAATAACTAGCTTCTGCCAGACTGCCTTCTGTATTCAACTTAATAAAAAGGATAACTGACGTTGACTTGGCGTAGGATGTAGTGTAATCATTATGAACTGTGAGAGGTGTTACACTTTCTTCCTAAGTTGAATAGGAAGGAGGACCGGTGGAAGCTAGATATTTTATTCGTTCATTCAACTTTTTTTCTATTTCCGGACTCAAGGTCCATTAGAAAAGAAACATACAACATACAAAAAAACAAAAAACAATTATACCAATATTTTCACATAGATGACTGGTATCGGGATTCAACAACAGCATAATAATAGCATTCTGTGAATTATCCAACCGACAAATAAATTTATACATCAGATTTCTCATTAAAGCCATAAAAGTTCTTACTCTTGACATACAAAACAGATTACTTGCACTGTTCCACCTCGGTTTTCTCAAGAGAATTCTCATTCAATCATTGTAAGCAGTCTGAAGCTTACATAAGCTCACTTTTTTAAACTTGACCCATAAAGGAGCAGTATAAAAAGAGGTACAAAATGTTCTAAAAAGGTGTATCTTAATCTGATCTGAACACATATAAAATTTTCTTAACAACATATTGGCTTGGGCATATAGAATACAGCGCTGCCTGTACATATCCTCATCATCACCCATTTCATCATTAATGATATGTCCCAGATACTACCCAGATATTATTTTACTTTATAACTTTTTAAATATAGATATTTTTCTTACACAAATGTATCGCTTCACTTCAGAAGGCCTTTATTAACCCCCCCCCCCCCCCCGGAGCCATGTGGAGTACATTTATGATGGATGGATGCACTTTATTGAGTTTCAAACAGGTGTTTTATTAATTATAGGTGATTATTAATATAACTCAGATTGTATTCATCTGAAAGAAGAAAGTCATATACACCTAGAATGGCTTAAAGGTGCCCTCGAAAGAAAAATTGAATTTATCTTGGCATAGTCAAATAACAAGAGTTCAATACATGGAAAAGACATACACTGAGTCTCAAACTCCATTGTTTCCTCCTTCTTATATAAATATAATTTGTTTAAAAGACCTCAGAAGAACAGGTGAATCTCAACATAAGACCGACTGTTACGTAACAGTCGGGGTGTACGCCCCCAATATTTGCAGATATTGCATGTTCCCAACATTATGAAAGGCATTAGACAAGGGCAGCCAGTAACGTCTGGATCTGCACAGGTGAATCAACAGACTAGGTAAGCAAGCAAGAACAATAGAGAAAAAATGGCAGATGGAGCAATAATAACTGACATGATCCATGATATCATTATATTTTTAGTGATATTTGTAAACTGTCTTTCTAAATGTTTCGTTAGCATGTTGCTAATGTACTGTTAAATGTGATTAAAGTTACCATCGTTTCTTACTGTATTCACGGAGACAAGAGCCGTCGCTATTTTCATTATTAAACACCTGCAGTCTGTATAATGCATAAACACAACTTCACTTTTTATAAATCTCTCCAACAGTGTAGCATTAGCCGTTAGCCACGGAGCATAGCCTCAAATTCATTCAGAATCAAATGTAAACAATATAACAGTATACAATACTCACATAATCCGATGCATACATGCATGCATGACGAACACTTTGTAAAGATCCATTTGAGGGTTATATTAGCTGTGTAAACTTTGTTTATGCACTGTTCAAGGGAAGCGCAAGCTCCGGGGGCATGGAGCACAAGAATTAAAGGGCCAGTAGCCCTGAATCGGCTCATTTATAATGATGCCCCAAAATAGGCAGTTAAATTTTTTTTAAAAATCTATGAATGAATTAAATAAATGAATTTAAAAAAAAAAAAATCTATGGGGTATTTTGAGCTGAAACTTCACAGACACATTCAGGGGACACCTTAGATTTCTACATCTTTTTTTAAAAAAAGTTCTAGGGCACCTTTAAGGGTGAGTAAATGGTAATTTTCATTTTAAAGTGAACTAATACTTTGCTATTGTGGAATTACCTGAGGCTTCTAGTCCCTTCCATGAGCAGACAGTTAACGTTATTGTATGCCTGCCTCACACAGCGTGCTCAAAGGTCGACTATGTACTGTACCATTGCTTTGGTCACCTTGTTTAAGAGCTATTTCATCTTTATTTTAAACTTTGTCATGTAAGTGTGTGTCCAGTAGGTGTCACTCTTTGGTAATGGTCACAGAATATAGGTGGGAACCTTCTCTAAGGTAACAGGTGTTGCCATGCAAGTAGGAAATCTGTACTGGTGCAGAACTGGAACTGTGGATTTATTGACTGTTTGTTTGGATTCTTCCTTACTTGAAATGAAGACCATTCACGGTAAAATAAATCTACGACTGTGAGCATATAAACTTGTGTTTGGACATAGCAGTGAATAATGACCCAGGCGTGCACATCCATTAACAAGCACCGTCCAGCATCCCTCAGCTGCTCTAAGTAGTAGACTTGGCTGCCTACATTTGGACAAAAAACTGTATTTACTCAAAAGAAACTGTGTTTATCCTGTTTTTACATTGGAGTTTCATCATCTGTTGAACAAGATTAAGTTGATTATTGGAAGAACTTTGCATCAACTTAGTTCAACCTGCAATTCAGTTCAGTGAAGATGATGTGCGCCAGGTCTTCAGAAAGAACAAGAGAAGAAAGGCACCAGGCCCAGACAGCGTTTCACCAGCCTGTCTGAAAACCTGCACTGACCAGCTGGCCCCCATCTTCACACAGATCTTCAACAGATCACTGGAGCTGTGCGAAGTCCCCTCATGCTTCAAACGCTCCACCATCATCCCCGTCCCAAAGAAACCCAAAATTACTGGACTAAATGACAGACCTGTGGCTGTAACGTCTGTGGCCATGAAGTCATTTGAAAGACTGGTTCTGGCTTATCTGAAGGACATCACTGGACCTTACTGGACCCCCTGCAGTTTGCTTACCGAGCAAACAGGTCTGTGGATGATGCAGTCAATATGGGACTGCATTATGTTCTCCAACATCTGGACAGACCAGGGACTTATGTAAGGATCCTGTTTGTGGACTTCAGCTCTGCTTTTAACACCATCATCCCATCACTCCTCCAGCCCAAACTAACTCAGCTCTCCGTGCCCACCTCTGTCTGTCACTGGATCACCAGCTTCCTGACAGACAGGCAGCAGCTAGTGAGGCTGGGAAAATTCTCATCCAGTACCCGCACCATCAGCACCGGCGCCCATCAGGGCTGTGTCCTCTCCCCACTGCTCTTCTCCCTGTACACAAACGACTGCACCTCTAAAGACCCCTCTGTCAAGCTCCTGAAGTTTGCAGATAACACCAAACTGATCAGCCTCATCCAGGACAATGACGAGTCTGCTTACAAACTGGAGGTTGAACAGCTGGCTGTCTGGTGCAGTCTTAACAACCTGGAGCTCAACAGGCTCAAGACAGTGGAGATGATTGTGGACTTCAGGAGAAACCCCCCTGCTCTCCCCCCACTCATCATCATGAACAGCACTGTGACTGCAGTGGAGTCATTCAGGTTCCTGGGCACCACCATATCCCAGGACCTGAAGTGGGACAACCACATTGAGTCCACTGTGAAAAAGGCCCAGCAGAGGTTGTACTTCCTTCGCCAGCTGAGGAAGTTCAACCTGCCACAGGAGCTGCTTAAACAGTTTTACTCTGCCATCATTGAATCCATCCTCTGCACTTCAATTACAGTCTGGCTTAGCTCAGCTACCAAATCTGACCTCAGAAGGCTACAGAGGTTAGTCCGGTCTGCTGAGCGAATCATTGGCACAACCCTCCCCACTCTCCAAGAACTGTACTTATCCAGAGTGAGAAAAAGGGCAAAGAAGATCACTCTGGACCCCTCACATCCAGCACACTCCCTCTTTGAATTGTTGCCATCTGGTCGACGCTACAGAGCCCTGAGCACCAGAACGACCAGACACAGGAACAGTTTCTTCCCTCAAGCAATCCATCTCATAAACACTTGACAAACACGGAACACACAACACTATTACACATTATTTACTTTAAACGCTTATTTATATTTCAAATTTGCTCACATAACTGTACATACAAATTGTCTATATTATATATTGTTTTTTGCTTTTTTTGTACTTTGTCTATCTTGTAAATTTGTATATTATTATTATTTTATTCTTTTTATTATGTGTCTTGTTGCTGTTACTCTGTTGCACTGTGGAGCTTCTGTCACTAAAACAAATTCCTAGTATGTGTAAACAACATACCTGGCAATAAAGCTCTTTCTGATTCTGATTCTGATATTGGAGTCCTGGAAGAGGATGTTCGTCTGATAAGAAACAACTTTGTCAACATGCAGGCTGCCCTCCGTAACACGAAAAAAGACACAGTGGAAATCCAGGTAGTAGTGGACTGTAACATAAGGGAGTCCACTGGAGGCGAGCATAGGTAGAACCCAAGTGCAGTTTAATAACAATATTCCAAAGTACAAACATGAACAAAAACGAGACGTGGCTTGACATGACATGACCACTCATCCTGACATGACCACTCATCCTGACATGAACACTCATCCTGACATGAACACTCATCCTGACATGAACACTCATCCTGACATGAACACTCATCCTGACATGAACACTCATCCTGACATGAACACTCATCCTGACACTCACCATAGCGGGTTACATTAAACAAAGCTAGACCAGATAACAATGGAACATGAGGGCTATTTATACAAACAGACTAATGACAAACAAGGAACACCTGTGAAAAATGAAGACAAAGGACCAATGACAGGACAGAACTGAAATCACATGACAATGACAATCATTGAGAACATGACACATGAGACAGGGGAAGCACATGACATGAACACATGAGGGCAATGGGAAATCACATGACAAAATCACATGACAAAAGCACAAGGCAAAAACAAGGAAAACAAACATAGCAAAACAGTAAAATAAACCAAAACACGTGAACATGAAACCATACCAAAACAAGACATGAGAGAATTCCCCCCCCCCCCTCTAAGGGCAGCTCCTGACGCCCAACATGAAAAAAAAAACTACAGTCCAGGAGGGTGGTATTGGGGGAGGGATGGTGGGCCACGCTTGTGCAGGGGAATCGGAGAACCTGGGCATGGCAGAGGTGGGCCTGGGCTGTGGGGCATGAGAAAATCTGAGCGTGGCAGAGGCAGGTCTGGGCCGTGGAGCATGGGAGGACCTGGGCCGTGGAGCGTGGGAGGACCTCGGCCGTGGAATGTGGGAGGACCTGAGCCTTGAACCATGGGAGGACCTGGGCCATGGAGCATGGGAGGACCTGAGCCTTGGAGCGTGGGGTCCAGGTGCACTGGAGGACCTGGGCCATGGGTCAAATGTGTACCAAGCTCCGCAGCCACAGCCCCTCAAGCAGGTGTGGCAGGTGTGGCGTGGTAAGGCTCTGGCGTGGCAGCCGTGGCATGGCGAGGCTCTGGCGTGGCAGCTATGGTGAGACGAGACTCAGGCATGGCAACCGTGGCGAGAAGAGTCTCTGGCGTGGCAGCCGTAGCATGGCGAGGAGACGGTTTGACTGACTATTTTTTCATTTGAAAAATGACCGGGTCAGGCGTTGATGGATGAGCCGGACTGCTAGTTGGCCGCGTATCCAAAGATTGTTACTTTGTGGGTAGGTAGAAGAGTGTGTTTCAACTCTTTGCTTACTGCCCATTTTGTTACTGTTCTTGTTTGTGTTTTTCTGTTCTATGCCCAAGTCCGCCCACGTAAGTTTAACCAGTTTTATGTTTACATTTATATGCGTAATAACGTTATTTGTATGTACATGTATGTGTATGCATATATTTGGATTGCCACTATCTTTCCTGGGGATTATTTTATGGTCCTCCGACCTATTGTTTATTCTGGTTGGTCTGGATATCGATGTTACTCAAAAACATGGCTAAAGTATATTGTCATGGAACTTTAATGGTCTAAATAGCCCTATTTAGCGAACCAAATGCTTAGATTACCTAAGATGTAAAAGGGTCTCCATCGCCCTTATTCAAGAGTCTCATTTGAAATCAGATGATGTACATCACTTTCAAAATAGATACTTCAAAGTGATCTCATCTTCGGCAGGCAATAAGACTAAGTGCAATAAGACTAAGAGTGCTGATTCTGTCTAGGCGTTCTACTAATTTTTGCAATTATACGTTCTGGTGGAGATACAGAAGACAGAATTACCTATGTTGTTGGTTCCCTGAATAATACTAAATATGCTTTTATGTCTATATAAGCACCTAACGAGAGTGATTCCCCCCCCCCCCCCCCCCCCCCTCCCCTATTTTTTCAAGAATTATTATGTTTAGTTTTAAATTTGGAAGACTGTCTTGTGGTTTTAGGGGACGATTTTAATGCTGTGTTGGATCCTCAGCTAAATAGATCTCAGGCCTCTAAGGCTGATTCAGTGATTACTGGATACTTAAACTCATTTTTGTGACACTCCAACATATGTGATGTCTGCCGTCTGCAAAATGATGGTGCCAGGGACTATACATTCTTTTCAGCTCGTCATAAGAGCTATTCAAGGATAGACTATTTACTTATGTCCCCTTCTTGTATTCCATTTATTAGTAAAGTTGATATTCTGCCACCTCTTTTATCTGTTCATTCCCCTGTAATCACTACACCTGTATCGTTGGGCTCCAGACACAACCGCTGGAGATTGAACACCTCCCTGTTATAGGACTGTACTTTTGTGGCTGAATTACGAAGCTCTTTGAAGGAATTTTTGCAGATTAACAGGGATTCAGCCTCTAACCCTCAAGTATTGTGGGAAACCACTAAGTGTTTTATTAGGGGTAAATGTATAAGTTTTTCATCTTTTAGTAAAAAGCATAGAGAGAGTCGTAAAATTGAATTAGAAAAACAAATTAATCTGCTAGAGAAGAAATTAAAAGGTAAATTTAGTGATATCAAAGCCAAAGAATTAAATGTTTTTAAATCAGAATTAAAATCTATATATTTGCATAGAGCTGAATTTATTATACATCGTACTAGGCAATCTTATTATTTCTATGGAGAACGCCCCTATAAGCCTTTGGCTTTAAGGTTGAAGGATGTTGAATCCAAAGCCAGTATGTCTGCTATTAGACATGAGGGTTCAGTGTATACTCAACCTAAGGATATAAATAAAGTGTTTGAATCATATTATCAACAGTTGTATACTTCAGAATCCAGCACTGACCCAACAAATTTTGATTTATTCCTTAAGCATTTAAATCTCCCTAAATTGAATAACTCAGCGTGATATACTGGACAGTCCTTTGACGTTGAAGAATTAAAATCTGCCCTGGATTCCATCAGCAATAATAAAGCTCCTGGCTTAGATGGGATTCCCCCAGAGTTATTGAAGACATTATGGGACATAGTAGCTCCACTGATACTTAATTCTTTTAGTTTTGCTTTAGAAAAGGTGCTCTACATAGAGACCAAAACACAGCTTTGATATCTTTACTGTTGAAGAAAGGAAAGGATCCCCTTGAGTGTTGTAGTTACAAGCCAATTAGCCTCCTATCCACAGATTCAAAGCTAATGGCAAAGGGGTACTCGTCAAGGATGTCCCCTGTCACCCTTGCTTTTTAATTTATCATTAGAGCCTTTGGCCCAAGCGATTAGACAATACTCTGCAATAGTTCCTATAAGCTGTATGAATACGACCCATAAAATTACACTCTTTGCTGAAAATATTCTTTTGTATCTATCAAATATCATAGATTCTGTTAGTGAATGCTTAAAATTATTCGATACATTCTGTAAATTGTCTGGTTACAAAATAAATTGGAGCAAATCCGTACCTCTGCCCCTTAAAGGTGATAGAGAGGATTTTTTCGTCGACTGAGAATCCAAAGACTGTTACTGAGTTTTTTTTTAATGAGTGCATGCGTAAGAACAGCCCCCCTCCTTCACAGCTAATTTCAAAGGAACGCCTCCCAAAAATCGTGCACGAGTATTGGAACACGATGATCGCGTAAACGATTGACTGATGTTTTTAAGGCCCTACCTCATGCACAGATGATGTATATTAATATTATTACTTTCAGTGCACCTAATAAATATTCTTTTATCAGTTAGTGGTTAGTTAGGTTAGTTAGTTCGTGGGAACTATCTACGCAGCGTGAAACGCATTGGAAACCTTCTGCGTGATATCGTCATTGAAGCACTCCTGTATCCAACCAATCGTGTAACAAGACGTCAGAGGCGGGTGACGTCACGGACCAGGAAACTATAAAGCATGCCCGGATGCAGAGAACGCTAGCTTCTGTTATCTTCAGCAAGCACTCTATGTTATTCCGTGTGTCTTATTTATTGTTGTCTGTCCAAATATATTGTTTGTCTCACTCTTCGTCTGAGGACAAGAGCTGCAGCAACAAGTGTGTGTGTGTCTAAGATCGCTGTTGTGCGTCTTATTTTTTGTGATTTAAAATCTCTCTCTTTGTCTGAGGACAAGAGCTTCAAAAAATATATATATATACATACATACATACACCACATAAGACACAAATATATATAAAGAAATGGCGGATGAAAGCAGCAAGCGGTTCAGGAAATGTGTTCATCCCTGCACTCGCTTTATCCCTCACAGGGATACGCAAGATATGTGTGTTGTTTGCTTGGGGGTTGAGCACGCGCAGGCAGCTCTCGAGGGAGCTGTCTGCGTGCATTGCGAAAGGCTCGCCCTCAGGGTGCTGCGATCTCGCCGGGCACTCTTTGATAAAACGGAGGGTGCCTCGGTTGGTGTTCCCCACGGATCGGGTCCCGCTGCTGCCGAGGCAGAGCGAAGGCTCCATTCGTGGGGTTCACAAATGGATCTGGCAGCGGGGGTTGAAACGGGCTCCGCCCTATCTCTCCCTTTAGCTGCCAGACCGTCTCTCCTGCCGTGGTGGAAGCACGCCCAGCATTTTCTTCCCCTCGGGGCGAGACATCGGCACTTCATCTGTCTTCATCTGAGGATGTTGATGTGATGAGTGTCGACGCAGCGGAAGAGGAACCACCATCCTCTTCCTCTGCAGATGAGGAGCTCATTGAGGTAGTGGCCAGAGCTGTTGCCAAATTAAATATTAGCTGGCCAGAAGCAGAGCAGGGAGGTGTAAGACCTAAAAGCAAACTCGATGAGCGCTTTCTCCCCGCGCGGTCAATACCTCCACGTCGGTGCTTGCCGTTCTTTCCGGATCTACACACTGAGGTGTCTAGATCTTGGAATAAACCGGTCCAACACAGAGTGTTCAGCCCCCAAGACCTCGGTCTATAGCAACATCGTGGGGCTGAAACAGTGTGGTTATGCGGCGATGCCCCGGGTTGAAGAGACGCTCGCGGGCTATCTCTCACCCGAGTTGGCATTGTCCTTGAAAGCACCGACGTTGCCCACCAAGCCCCTTAAGACTACATCTTCCTTGATGGGCAAAGCTTATGCGGCAGCAGGGCAGGCAGCAGCGTGTCTTCACACCATGGCGCTGCTGCAAACTTATCAAGCTGAAGTGCTGGGGGAAAGTTCCAGGAGACCAAGAAACAATCTGCGGCGTTTCAGAGGTTCCTCCCCCGCCGGTCTAAAATCCCAGCCGAGACTGTTGAGCGGGAGCAGTCTCGGCCCACAACGAGCTCCTCAGCGCACCACAGAGCGCAACAAAAAATTAGTGTGGCCGCCCGTGCTCCCCCACGTAGATTCTGGGGACAGGGGTGAGCTGCACAGAAGCCCTCTCAGCCCAAGACAGACCTGGGGGCTGTTATTGTGGCGCGGAAGGCTTCTAAAAAGCGGTCCTGATGTCTGTGGATCAGGACCCAGGAGGGCGGCCCCCGTCTGGAGGAAGCGTGGTGTTGAAACACCTGGCCCCCACTTCCATCCAGCGCCCTCCGGGGACCACGCTATTTTTACCATCCAGTGTGCGTCGGGTCCCCACCAATCCTCTGAGGAGGGTTGGCCTGCACTTGATTTGGCTGACCTCTGCCGGCATGCCGTTTCAGAGTGCCGAGCCAAGTGCTCAAAAAACACCAGAGGCCAGTCTCGAGAGACTGGTTCCCTTAGTAGATTTTCTGGAAGAATGGAAAACTCTACCGAATATATCAAATTGGGTGCTGCTCATGAAAGAAAAGGGGTACAGAATTCAGTTCGGGTCTCGCCCGCCCAGATTCAATGGGGTCCTTCCCACAGTGGTGACCCCCGAGCAGTCTCTGGTTATGGAACAGGAAGTTATGACAATTTTGCAAAAAGGAGCTATAGAAAGGGTTCCTCCTCCCAGCAAGCTGTCAGGCTTCTACAGCCGTTACTTCATAGTTCCGAAGAAGGATGGAGGACTTCGTCCTATCATAGACTTACGGGTGTTGAATCGGTCGGTGCAAAGACTAAAATTCAAAATGCTAACACTCAAACAGATCATTCCCCAAATCAGGTCCGAGGATTGGTTTGTGACGATAGACTTGAAAGATGCTTACTTTCATGTATCCATCCATCCTTCTCATTGGAAGTTCCTCAGGTTTGCTTTCGGGCGCGAAGCTTACCAGTACAAGGTTCTTCCGTTTGGCCTATCATTATCACCCCGCACATTCACGAAGTGCGTGGATGCAGCCCTGGCTCCTTTGAGACTCCAGGGGAGACAATGGGAGCACGTCTGACTCCTGCCCGTGTGAGCTCTGTTGTGTCAGACGTAAAAGGGGTGAAATTTGGCCAGTCTCTCACTGTGAAACAGTCCAACATAATTCCTTTTGGCCTCCTGCATATGAGACCCCTACTGTGGTGGCTTAGGACCAGGGGGTTTTCCCCGAAGGGGAACCCTTTTCGAATGATCAAAGTCACACGGTGATGCCTTCGTGCTCTAGCCGTGTGGAAAGACCCCTGGTTCCTGTCCCAGGGTCCTGCGTTGGGAGCCTCTGGTCGTTGCGCAATGCTTACGACAGACGCTTCCCTCACGGGCTGGGAAGCGATTGTGAGCGGTCGCTCAGCTCAGGGTCTTTGGGAGGACCATCAACTCTCCTGGCATATAAATCGTCTGGAGATGATGGCGGTGTTTCTAGCACTAAAACACTTTCTCCCAGACCTGAGAGACCACCATGTGCTGGTCCGCAAAGACAATATGTCAGTGGTCTCTTATATAAACCATCAGGGGGGTCTACGGTCTCGCCAACTAAATTACTTGGCCCGTCGGATCCTCCTGTGGTCTCAGGGGAAGCTGCTTTCGTTGAAGGCAGCCTATATCCCCGGGAGTCAGAATGTGGGGGCAGACACCCTGTCGAGGCAGGGGCCGAGGCCCGGGGAGTGGAGACTCCATCCAGAATTGGTGGATCTCATTTGGAAAAACTTTGGTCAGGCACAAGTAGACCTGTTTGCTTCAGGAGAGTCAACCCAGTGTTCCCGCTCTGGTACTCCCTCACGCATCCGGCACCCCTGGGTCTGGATGCCAGGGTACAGACGTGGCCGAGGCTACGTCTGTACGCATTTCCCCAAGTCACTCTGCTCCCACGATTCCATGATAGACGGCGCTCCAATGGAGCTCCCCTTGAGACGGGATCTTCTATTTCAGGCGAGCGGCACGATAATACATCCCCGCCCAGAACTATGGAAACTATGGGCCTGGCCTCTGAGGGGGACAGGTTCATAGAGGCTGGTCTCTCATCTGAGGTTGTTGAGACCCTACTTAGCTCCAGGGCTCCCTCCACGAGGAAGCTTTACTCTTATAAGTGGAATTTATTCTCTACCTGGTGTAGACATCATAAAATGGACCCTGTCCGTGCTCCTATCAGCTTTGTGCTATCCTTTCTCCAAGAAAAATTCTCGGAGGGCTTATCTTATTCAACCTTGAAGGTTTATGTTGCGGCTATATCAGCATATCATGTTGGGGGGGATTCCTCGGTTGGTCGAGACCCCCTCGTGTCAGACCTCCAGTGCGGCCAAGAACCCCGGTTTGGGACTTATCAGTGGTTCTACGTGGGTTAGCTGAGGCTCCCTTTGAACCACTGGAGGAGGTGTCTGCAAAGTTTCTGACTTTAAAGACGATATTTTTACTTGCTATTACTTCTCTAAAAAGAATTGGAGATCTTCAGGCCCTTTCAATGGCCCCCTCATATCTGGAGTTCGCTCCTGGAATGGTGAGAGCATTTCTTCATGCTAGACCTGGCTATGTGCCGAAGGTCCACACCAATGTCCCGGGTCCTATTGTGCTTCAAGCCTTTCATCCTCCTCCATTTATATCTTCGGATCAGGAAAAACTAAATCTGCTTTGCCCAGTGAGAGCTTTGGATGCTTATGTCCACAGAGCTGCCCTGTGGCGTAAAACAGAGCAATTGTTCATCTGTTACGGTTCTCCTAATAAAGGTGGACCAGCGTCCAAGCAGAGGATGAGCAAGTGGGTGGTTGAGGCCATCTCACTTGCATATAAAGCGGTCGGACAGTCCTCTCCTTTTAACGTCCACGCTCATTCCACAAGGGGTATGGTGGCATCGAAAGCTTTGATGTCTGGCGTCTCTATGAGTGACATTTGTGATGCAGCTGGATGGTCAAACCAGCACACATTTATCAAATATTATAACCTTGATGTGGGCTCCACTCCGGGGTCCTCCGTACTGTCGAGCTAACATAGCAAGCATTTGAAGTACGGCACAGTTGGGATTGCGTTCCCAATGCGTTTCACGCAGCGTCGATAGTTCCCACGAAAGGGAACGTCTCGGGTTACGGATGTAACCCTGGTTCCCTGAGTAAGGGAACGAGACGCTGCGTCTCTTGCCGTACCCCTGCATGCTTGCGAGTGCTTGCTTCAGATTTTCCACAGAAGATAGCGTTCTCTGCATCCGGGCATGCTTTATAGTTTCCTGGTCCGTGATGTAACCCGCCTCTGACATCTCGTTACACGATTGGTTGGATACAGGAGTGCTTCAATGACGATATCACGCAGAAGGTTCCCAATGCGTTTCACGCAGCGTCTCGTTCCCTTACTCAGGGAACCAGGGTTACATCCGTAACCCGAGACGTTTCAAGTAATATTGCAAAAATGTATAAAACAAAACATCCTCTTTAGCACCTTTAATATAGCTGCTAAATCAGAGATTCAGGCCTTACCCACTATGATTCCAATCACTGACCAGTTTAATTATCTGGGGATTAGAGTTTTTTTCTTCACTTTCACACATTGCTAAATGGAACTTTAGATTAAAAGCAATCTTCTGTGTTGGTCTCCACTCTGTTTGGCTCTTCATGGTAGGATAGCCACTGTTAAGATGAATGTACTTCCCGAGGTTGAGCTTTTTATTTTCTACATTACCTCTGGCAGCTCCTATTGGTTACTTTAAAGAGCTTAATACAGTGGTAACAAAATTCTTATGGAATAATAAACGGCCTAGAATTCGTCTCAAATCTATGTACCAGCTGAAACCCCATGGTGGCTTTTCGCTACCAGATTTTTGGTCCTATTATTTAGCGTACCAAGTGAGACCGCTTAGGACTTGTATTGATGTTGACTCTCCTGTGTCATGGCGGGCCTTAGAAAATAATATTATTAACCCATTGTGTCTACAGGATTTACCTTTTACCGGAATACCTAAGAAGGTTTTGGAAAAGTTTGGTCCAATTATATGTCATTCTATTAAAATCTGGAAAGCAGCAGAAAAGATCATGGGAGCTTCAGATTCCTATAGCAATTCTACCCCTATTTGGCATAAAAGTAACCTCTGTACAGGTAATAAACCATTTATTTCTAAATGCTGGGTTGAATGTGGTATGTATACCCTAAACGTTCTGTACAATGATTATGGGCTTAAGTCATTTCAGATCCTACAAGATGAATTCTCTCTCCCAGGATTTTCCTTCTTTTTGTATTTAAGATTAAGATCTGCACTAAAAGCTTAAGGAGTACCCTAGTCGACTAAAATATCTCCTCATTTTATGATAGATTGGATAGACTCCAGTAGGTCTTCTAAAGGTATTGTGAGTATAATTTATAAATCACTTTAATTAACAAATTAATTTAGAAGGCATATGCCACTCCCTGTTTACTATATAAAATGAAAAGGAAGTCTGATCATTTTTGTCACTTGTGTAGCAGCGCAAACCTAGTTACATATATGCATGTTCTGGGACTGTTCTCGAATTGAGCAGTTCTGGTCTTCAGTCCGGGACTTATTGATAGATCTTCTCAGATCCAAAAGGACCCCCTGGTTTTTATTTTGCTAGATGACTCTTCACTATTACTGTCTGTCAACCAAAAGAGGATTCTGTCAGCTGCCCTTACTGCTGCTAAAAAGGTTATCCTGAAACTGTGGTTGGAACCATCTACCCCAGCTATGTCCACTTGGATGTCCTATTTGCTGGACATTGCTCTTTTGGAGAGCACCACAGCTAAAATGCATGGCGCCCCCAGAAGGACAATGTAATTTTGGTTGGACCTTATTGAGACTTTATCAAAAATGTTGAAATCTTGATATATTATTTATTTTTATTTATCAAGTCTTATTGTATCTCTTTTTCTTATGATTGTGGGTGGATCTTGGGCTCTGTTGTAAATAGTTATAAACTTAAAATGTTTAATAAATGAATCACACACACAAAAAAAAAATGTGTTGTAAAATTAACTCCTAAAGCATTTGTTGAAAAGGTTGAAAGGTTGCAGAGAAAGAGAATATCTGTACTAACCAAAGCTAATAATTTAATGAAAAAGATACAAGGTCTGATGCAATAAAGAAATAAGAGGTGCAAAGTGCTTTTATTGATCTTTTAAATTTGCGTGATGAAGCAAAAGGTATTCATGGTTCTTTGAAGGGTATGTTACCTGAAAGTGAGAATGAAAAACGTGACATGGTTTTAGGCAAAAAATTATTGCAAAAAATGATTTCATTTCTGAAGTTAAAATGTGGGTATCATGTATTGAAGATGGTGAAATTACTACAAATGAGGTCATGAATGACAAGGTTGATGGGGTTAATCCAAATGATAGTATTTAAATTGTTGGTAGTAGACATTCAAGTAAAATGAGTACATGCAACAGTGTTTCTTCTGCCAGAGTCATAGCCAAGTCAAATAAGGCTGCACTGCTCGCTTGTATGGTATCGTATGCTTTAAAGGAAAGACATGCCTTGGAGGAGCAAGAGCAGATGATTAAGAGGAAAAAGGAGCAACTGAAGCTGAAAGCAATTCTAGAGAAATCCACTGCTAAACTTGCAATTCTACAGGCCTCTGAAAGTCAGTGTTTCTAAATGCCTCTCATGAAGTCTCACTTGGAAAAGAAAGATAGGAAAGCATCTGCAACTATATTAAACCCAATGGCAGAGGAGAAAATTGAACTTGTTGGCTCTAGCAAAACGGTAAATCAAGTACCAGCAGTGGATCCTGCAAGAGCCTTGTCTTGGCCCTCAATAAAGGGGGAGGATGTCAATGCTTTGCAGTCTTATGCTCTTTTTCTGCGTGGCTGTTGCAGCGTCACAGAGGAAGTGCAATACCTCCAGGAGTTAGATATGCCAAGCAATATGAGAGCTATCATATCTAAATTAAATTACTTTTCTAGCTCAGAGCAGTGGAGAACTCTCGCACATAACATTCTGGAAACTACTGAATGTAGAGCTTTGTTTTAAGATCTTGTGGAATTTATTGAAAGACAATTTGGCATTCTAAGGGATCCTCTGTTTGATGAAATTAGGGACTTGCCAACTAGCATGAGACCTGTTAATTGACCGAAGCTACATCCAGAAGGCAGAGTTAAAAGAAACATCTTTGCCACTGCCGTTGCACCTGTATAATCTGGGGAAACCTCTAAGAATATGAGGACAGAATTGCCACCAAACAGTTCTAAATTGTTCTGTTATGTGTGTTGTGCTAAGCATCATGCATTAGAGCACTGTCTACAATTCAAAAGGAAGAAGCATATGGAAAATATGGACATTCTAAAGAAGAAAGAGCTTTGCTTTGGTTGCTTAAGTGCTGGGCACATGAGTCGTAACTGTGACAAGAGGTTGACTTGTAGGACATGTAGTCAGCACCATCCCACTGTGCTTCATGTTGACAGAAATACAGAACAAGCTGTCAGAATTGTCAGAACAAGCTTGAGGACAATCACTATGCCTTGAAGTTGCGAAAATGTGTATCTTCCTAACAGCTTCTCTGTGGCAATACAGCAGATAGCCTACTTGGATTGAAGAGGAGATTCCAGAGAGATTATCAGTTTTATCAGGAGTATGTATCATTTGTCAATGAAATGATCAACAAAGGATATGCAGACAAAATGCCCACTCATCAGCTTAAAGGTGAGAGCGGCAAGGTGTGGTACATTCCTCACCATGGTGTATGTCATCCCAACAAGAGGAACCTGCTGGTGGTTTTTGATTGTGATGCGGCATTTAAAGGAACATCCTTGAAAAAAGTCCCTTTGCAAGGTCCCAATTTTACAATCACTTCACGGGTTCACATTTACATATAATTAAGTATGGTAAGAGTTATGCATATTTGGCGTGCTGTCCGGGGGGGAGGGCTCCGAGCTCGGAAATTTTGGCCCGAACCCAGAGTACTCCCCCAGATGCAAAAGAGCAAAGGACAGTCGCTAGACCAAATAGCCCCCCCAAAGCCTTAAGATTGGCGAGCTGGCGTTTCGAGAAGCGTGGTTGTTGAACCAAGAGGGCCCATGTTGCCTCTGATGGGGGCAGCTTGTAGCGCCGGGCCTTAATGGACATTGTTAATTGACGGACGGAGGGAGGAGTGGTGAGGTTCAACAGCCGGCCTAAATGGCCTATAGAGAAACTGACTCATTCAAGTTCAAAATGGAGGTCCAGGAGATGTCCAGGAGATGCATAACTCTTACCATACTTAATTATATTACCATACTTCAGAGTACTCAAACATATTCAGAGCCCTCCATCCCCTTGGACAGCACACCAAATACGCTTATTATATATATGAACTATATATATGAACTCGGATGCGCACCCGCGAACCGTACCCGAGTCTACTTAAAAAGGGTGGTCTGGGGTGCGGTTCAAGTGAACTCCGGTATGGTTCGCTTCTGATATGAATGCAAACATACCAAATTGCAGAAGTGAACCACTATTAATGCCGTATAATTTGATAAAAATGTGTGTTTGTGTGTGTGTTTCACTCACTTTTCCGACGAGCATGAGTGACATGCTGCCAACAGAGAGCTGTAACGTAGCTTTTCTAATTTCTGCTCGTCTTCAGCATTCTACATTCACGGCGGATAGACGCAAGAGCCGTTATGAACAAAAACAACGGTTCAAAAACAAAAATATAAAAGTGAGGAGAGCAACGTTATGCATTTTGCCACCTTCTCCTGTGCCATCGTTACTAAGCAACGTAGTAAACAGCTGCTGGTTTGATGACGCAAACAAACCGCGGTTCGGACCCAAATAATATAATGTGAACACAGTCCAGTGGGCGCAGGGGGAGGGGAAACAATCGAACTCGGGTTCAGTCCAGGCAATCGAACCAAGTGTGAAAGCACCCTTAAATCTATAAATCAAAATGTATTACATTTATGAAGAAAAGGTTCAGCACCCAAGGCTCTATCGCTATTGCCTCAATGGTGTACAGTGTCTTTAGGTGGATTAGGTTTGTGATTTGCTCTTAGTGAGTCTTCTTGACTACTCCTAACGTTTCACAGATTTAGGAGGTAGTTTTAGCGCTTAAATGCTTTGTGAAATACTCTTAGAGCAAAAATTTAGGACTCCTAAAATTAGGACTGACACGCCCATTATTTTTAATAGTTTCTCCTAAATCGGCAAGTTAGGAGCTACTTTTAGCCTTAAGATGTTTTGTGAATACGGCCCCTGGTCTCCCAGAGGTCTTAGGCAAAGATTTAGATCAGTGCATGATGTACTTTCTGAAAGCCATGGACCAAGCCCTTGCCTCTCTAAACTTCGTCTCTATAGACATCCCGAAAAGTTCAGAGGGCAAGACTGGTGCATCAGGGAGTTTTTCTATTTTCCTTGATATCCACCAGATTCAACCGCCAATGCCTCTCCATCACCAACATTGTCGCCATTGGCCAACCAATTGCAGCGACTGTTTGTTTGGTGGCTCAGAGGGCCAGATCCTGAGCACGTCGTCATATTGGCCAGCCTGACCTGCTGCCACATACGCCCTTCCATCTAAACGCAAGGTGGTCTGTAGCGGCCAAGATGGCATGGTTGGAGTCTTCAAAGAGGATGATTCACTCTTTGAAAGATAGCCCACAAGTGTATCTTCAACATTCAAATCATTTGAATATTGGAAAGGATAAATGTAACCTGAGTATAGTTTCCTCCATGACTTTTCCACTTTTAAGTGGGGGTCAGGAAGAAATGGAAGCCTCAAAGGAGAAAGACAATTATGGCCTGTCCTGAATTTCTTGAATGGTGGAATTTGATCAAGCTTAGACTGTTGAGGAGTTGTCAAAATAAAAGAAGATGCTTTTGGAAGCCCATTCTATCTCCCATAGGGCAGCAGCCATGATGATTGTGTAAAGCTCAAATAGTGGAAGATGAGACAGAAGGTTTCAGATTGGCGAGTTTGGGTAGATTTGAACCAGTCACCTTGGAAATACCCCCAGAACCGACAGAGGGGGTGACGTCAGTGAACCAGTGGATGTCTGAGGGTAAAGATATGTGGTTGTCATAGAAAAAGGTAAGACCCTTCATTGTTTAAGAAATAGGTCACTGAGTAAATGGATTAGGTAGGGGATTCCATATTGTTAGAGAGATCCCAGCACAACATTGTAGTCTGAAAATTTAGTCTTAACCCTATTCCTACCCGTAAACCTAACCCTACCCATAAGTTATCCCAAAAATCAGAGGGAAATGATAGATGAATTACACTGATGTAGAAGAACCAATTCATGATTTTAAGCCTAAACTTGACATAATCTGTAAACTTGTCCCTCAAATCTGATTGGTTGATTTGAATGTTGTTCCAGGATCAGCAAAAATGTTAACCCAGGAACATGTTGAACTCAGCAAAATCAGGTTATGCGTGATGTGCCATGACAAAGACAGCACACCACACACAAACAGATTTTCCCGACTGTGAACATGGGAAATCTCGCACATTCTCTCTAGACTTCAGAATAAACATGGCGGACAATAGGCAGGAAGAAATTGCAATGATAGTGTTTGGAATGATTTTGGTATGTTTTACAGGACACGTTGTATAAACACTCGTGCTGTTGCCCCAAATCGACAAGCTCATTCTCCATCTCTGCTGTCCAAATCCATTTAACTTTCTGCTGCACCATGACTGTTTGTTATGCTTCCGTCTTCTGTCAGCTCACTTTCTGATTGGATATTTTTTCGTTTTACATCGTCTCCAGAGCATGCACGTGTTTGTTTTAGGGGTTTCTCCCACATATCATTGCTTATCGTAAATTATCAACATGATGCAGGAGATGTTGCAGCAGCCTAAGAAGTCCAGAGAGCCACAGTGTGGACACTGATTCCACTATGTGATTCCATTGTGCATTTAGGATAATTTATGGTAAGTGTAGATGTGAATCTAGTAAATCTACAGTGGTAGAAGGTGAAGCTGAAAGGTAGAACTTATGTTAGTTACCATGACAACAAAACAAGCCCTAAAGACAGTTCCGTTGTGAAGACCTTGTTGACTGGATGAAATGATGAATGAGAGCATTCCACAATCTGACTTATGATGCAGCCT
The DNA here is from genome assembly GCF_024489055.1 of Chanodichthys erythropterus. Taxonomy (NCBI): domain Eukaryota; kingdom Metazoa; phylum Chordata; class Actinopteri; order Cypriniformes; family Xenocyprididae; genus Chanodichthys; species Chanodichthys erythropterus. The sequence goes on along the minus strand of NC_090225.1, from coordinate 25,515,951 downwards.
GGAATCATAACCACACCATGTTGGTTTGTTTGGCCAGAGGAGAACTGTCCCTGTGTCTGAGCCTGGTTCTCCCTTTTTTTTTTTTTTTTTTTTTTTTACTCCATTTTTGTCACAGATGGAGTTTGGGTTCCTTGCCACTTCAGCAATATGATTGATTTGACTGTACTGACACTATTGGATGAGAACTGAACTGAGCTGGATGATTACATAACTGTTTTCTACAGAGCTGCTTTATAGCTTAATTGAACTTATTTCATTTAATTTGATGATTTTTACACAGTTATTGAATAGAACTGAATCAACACTGAACTGATCTCAGATGAACAATGACACTATTTTCTTTTAGGGCTACTTTACAGCAACTCTTATTGCATCAATGAATCATTATTATTGATTATCATTATTATTTTTATTTTCCTGTTTATCCCTGTAAAGCTGCTTTGAAACAATCTGTATTTTATAAAGCGCTATATAAATAAAGGTGACTTGACTAGAAAATTTAGGTGGATACTTGCAGACGTATGTAGGCTAAATTGGTTAGTGAAGGTATTGGGCTTCGATCCCTGGCAGACTGTCCACTTATCTGTTTCATTGATGGCCGATTTTCTGGAGGGAAGTTGTTGAGCTCAAGTTGGAGAGGGAGTTGAGATGGCTGGGGTACGCCTGGCCAGGGGTGGGGAGGAACGGGTTTTATGGTGCCTGGGCGAATTTGCAAGAGGATGGCAATCTGCAAATTCAATCTGCAATTTGGAAATAATCAAAGGTTAGGTGAAATTCACACTTCACCGACATATCACATAGATACATGATTACTTAACATGCAGATTTACTTTCATATTAATGCAGAAATGAAAGTGCTAATTTCAATTAACTCAAGCTCCACAGATCACTTTCTTTTTTTTAAATCTCTCTTTCGGGTAGTTTGCAAAGGGTGAGACCATTAAAGGTTCACTAGTTTTATTGGTGAACAGCATTCCAAAGGTCAACCTATTCAGTTAACTGTATGTTTTTGTTTTTAGATTTTGTGTTTATAATTTCTGCATAGGAAACCCTGATCCTGACTTTCAAGATAAATATAACTTGACGAATATTAACTGGAGTAAAATTATACCAATTAATAGTTGTGATCTTTATTTCAACTTATTATTGGATTGAACTGTCAAAAGTCTGACTTTATTTTTTTACACGAAATGTAATTAAAAATGCAAAATGTTGTTATTATTATTGTTTTTGTTGTTGTTGTTGTTTTAAAATATATTTTATTTCCAAGATGATAGCTACATCTCTATCTTTCTATTCTGTAGAACATTTTGGCATTCTTATAATGTTTTGCTCTTTTAAATTATTTTTTGATTTCAAAACACTGCTTCTGAGCTTTATGAATCGAATCAGTGAATCGGAGTGCCAAAGTCACGTGATTTCAGCAGTTTAGCCATTTGACAGGAGATCTGAATCACTAATTCGAAACAAAAGATTAAGCTCAGAAGCTTCATGAAGCAGTGTTTTAAAATCAGCCTCACTAAATATTGTTGAATAATCATTATTTTGTTTTTTTGGCTCACACAATGTATCTTTATAATATTAAGATAGAACCACTGAACCCACATGAACTGTTTCAGATATGTTTTTAGTATCTTTATGGACCTCGAGAGTTTGAATGACATTGCTGTCTGGAGGCCTCATTGAGCCAATGAATTTCATCAACAATATCTTAATTTGTGTTCCAAAGATGAACGAAGGTCTTACGAGCATGGAACGACATGAGGGGGATAAATAAATTACTTTTTCTTTTTCTTTTTTTTTTTTCATTTTTGGGTGAACTAACCCTTTAAGTGCATCTCTGTCTGTACACATTTATGGTAGTTAGTTTAAATATGCATTTAAATAAATTTAATTTGTATTATATTACATTAAAGAAGTTACTTTCTTCGTCTTAATACAATTCTGGTTATTCTAAAATTTGTTTAGTCGGATAGACAGTTAGGGAGATATTATGAGCATTTGATTTTGAGTCAGAATGAAAAATAAAACCGCCGTGAGAGAACAGAAGTAATCAACAGGATTTAATTATTCCATTCTCATGGATGTGTAAATTAAAATGACTTGTTATTTCTTAGAGACCTCAGTATTTCTCCTGTGTTGACAAGGAAAAGTTTTGGCAATCATTCATGCTTTCCTTTGGCCCCACTGTTAAACGGCTGGATTGTCTGAAGATGGATGCAATTCCTCACCTAAGTGAGTGGAATTTTCACATGAGAGAGGACAACACAGTTTTGACCTGCTGGGTGCAGAATCCATAAGCAGTGTCCATAAGCAATCTCAGAAGAAGGATCTAGATCCATTTAAAAGTTCAAGACTTACACAGAAAAATACACCCTTATGACTAGGGACAAGCTGTCCGTAAAATGTTTTAAAGAAAATTATTTTTGATTTTGATGGCACAATTGATTATATTGATGTTAAAAAAATAACTTGGCATTTATAAAATAGCATTTATAAAAGCTTTAACCATCTATTCTATGCATTGTTACATGCATTCATTTTTTTTTCTGTTTCTATATTTTTACTTTTGATCTTTTGACATAAAATAGCTCAATTAACAAAGATAAAAAGAGAGAAAAAATTTTACTATATGTACAATGGAAAATGGTGGTGGTGGTGGGGGGGTGTCGTAAAAAGTATTCATGTTTCTTTTATCAATTGACATTTTTATTTGTAACTTGTATAGAGTATGGTTGTTCATTTTTAATTTTTCCAATAGTAATGTTCATCTCTCAATTTTCTGCAAAACTTTGTTAGACTAAGTTTATCTTTAAACAACATTAACTTACTAAATATGCAGCAAGAAAAAAAAAATCAGGTTGTTAAATAAATGTACAGAAATGTGTTTAATAACACAATGTGAAGAGCATTTACATTTTTATCTATGCTGAATTCAAATGCAAAAATATAAACATTTATTCTTTTTACAAAAGTTTTTCTTCACAAATGTGCACATAGTTTCCTTCATAACGAGACATAATAAATAAGCCTTATGTACAATATGCCTTAAAATGATGACTTGCATATTTATAAACCCCATATGGCTTCCACTGGTTGAATTAGCATTACTCAAAGACAAAATCATATAACACTTACAAATTGAGTTTTGAAGAAAGAAAGAATTCAGTTAAGTCTTTAGTTTTGAATGTAAGGCATACAAATCTCGAAATTAGTTTTGTGTGTAAAGAATAAAAATCACACCAACTTGAGTCACTTCCACTGCAAAAACAGAGAAACCAGTTGGTCTAATATATAGGTGTCAAAAGATATTGCATAAAAGCAATAGTTCAGCTATACACAGCTTTAATTTAGTCCGTAGGGTCAACTTCCTACAAGGAGGACGGTGTGATTTGGGTCCAGGCTGTAGGAAGGCGTACATGGGCTGAACTGTCATATTGTGAAGCCTCGTGCACCTCAGCCACAGCTGTGGAGTCATATAAAGGAGAGCCAGAAGAGGGCGCTGGGTGAGTCAGGCTGCTGTAGTGACTGGCAGAGCCGCGGAGAAACTGGGAGCCCAGACCGCTGGTCATACTTCCAGCCTGAGACGCTGGGGTCAAAGATGTGTTCCCTACAGACCACAAGCTGGTGTACTGACTGCAAACAGGATATAAAACAATAATGAGCTTTCAGTGCTGTACAACATCACGTCAATATGAATTTAACAACCCAGAGGAAAATATTATTGGTCAGATTAGCAAACTGGGAGTGCATTTTATTACTAGAGCTTAATTTGTTGCAATTAAGGGCCCTCTTCTGGCTCTCCTTTATATGACATTGTTGCGATCTCTTATTAAACTTGCATGTAAGATTAATGGAGGTTTTTTTTCCCCCTCAAGAAAACCTCCAGTTAATCTCACTGCTTTTAGGAGAAACTACTGAGACATTAAAGAGATCTTATTTGTGATTTTACTTTCCTGTGAGGATGTGCAAGGAAGAAGCAAGGAAAATTATGTATATTTAACATGAACTAAATACTTCTAAAGCATTTATTAAGTTGTAGTAGAAGTGTGTGATTTATTGGCTGTGATATATGGTAAAAGAGCCTCACCTAGAGTTTGAGTTTGGGGGAGAGCTGTGGCCCATTGGGAGCACACTGGAGTGGGAGGACATCTGAAGGCTGGACCAGTTATCATGAGACGGCAACATGGAGAGACATGTTGAGCTTTCAGAGTAACCAGCTGCAATATAAACAACACATAGGACCTTGTCACATGATCAGTTTCAGACCTGTTCCATCAATAGCTTTAGAATTCTCTCTCCTACACCTGGAGGTGATGTGACAGTGTTCAAAAACCCAGTAGCTATGGGTTAGCATTCCACCAACAAAGTTCCCCTGTTTATGAGCGTAAACTCAAATACAAAAGCTTCAGGAATGTCAAACACTCTGTGGTCAGTAGAACTTGTTTGAGTGAGTCATTAAAGGAACAGTTCACGCAAAAGAAGAAAATTCTCATTATAACCCTCATTGAACAAGCTTAAAGTCCAAACCTTTAGCAGAATCTCCAACATCTTGTTTCTGTTCAGTAACGTAAACAGGGGCAGGTACTGTCAGGTCCAAAAATTTTTTAAAAATAGCATAGTAGTAATAGTATAAAGTAACGCCCACTGTGAGCTACAGACTGATATCAATTAAAGGGTTAGTTCACCCAAAAATGAAAATTCTGTCATTTATTACTCACGCGCATGTCGTTCCATACCCGTAAGACCTTCGTTAATCTTCGGAACGAAAATTTTGATAATTTACCATCGTAATGGCCTGCATAGGGAGCAATGACATTTCCTCTGTCAAGATCCATTAATGTACTAAAAACATATTTAAATCAGTTCATGTGAGCACAGTGGTTCAATATTAATATTATAAAGCGACGAGAATATTTTTGGTGCGCCAAAAAAAACAACAAATTATTTAGTGATGGCCGATTTCAAAACACTGCTTCAGGAAGCATCGGAGCAAAATGAATCAGTGTGTCGAATACGCAGTTCGGAGCGTCAAAGTCATGTGATTTCAGCAGTTGGGTGGTTTGACATGCAATCCGAATCATGATTCGATACGCTGATTCATAATGCTCCGAATCTTCCTAAAGCAGTGTTTTGAAATCAGCCATCACTAAATAAGTTGTTATTTAGTTTTTTTTGGCACACCAAAAATATTCTTGTTGCTTTATGATATTAATATTGAACCACTGAACTCACATGAACAGATTTAAATATGTTTTTAGTACATTAATGGATCTTGAGAGAGGAAATGTCATTGCTGGCTATGCAGGCCTTACTGAGTCATTGCATTTCAATAAAAATATCTTAATTTGTGTTCCGAAGATCAACAAAGGTCTTACGGGTGTAAAACGGCACAAGGGTGAGTAATAAATTACATTATTTTCATTTTGGGGTAAACTAACCCTTTAATTGCCGAAAATCTTCTCCAAAACCAGAGTTCTCATATCTCCAGCATGTTCATGTTTTCTGCATGAACACTCCCAATTGGTTGTTGTGTGTCATAACCAGTTCAAACTCATTCAGAATCAAATGTAATACATCTAAATTAATACTATACTCACATGATCCGATCCATGCACGCAGCATGCATGACAAACATCTTGTAAAGATCCATTTTGAGGGTTATATTAGCTGTGTGAACTTTGTGTTTCCTGTTTAAGGCAAGCACGAGCTCCGGGGCGGGGGAGCACGAGAATTAAAGGGGCTGCAACCTATATATCGGTGCATAGTTAATGATGCCCCAAAATAGGCAGTTAAAAAAATTAATTGCATTACAAGTTACGTGAGTTACGTAATCAGATTACTTTTTTCAAGTAACTAGTAAAGTAACACATTACACATTAATTTACAACAAAATATCTGTTATCTTATCAAATACGTAACACAAGTTACTTTGTTTCCCAATTTATTGACAGACAGCTCTCGTGTCCCCATTTTGAGAGAAAGTGGTGTTGTGCGCGCTGTGTAAACATGATGGTTACTATAGACTAGTTCTAGACTAAACGTGAGCATACATTGGCCCTGTCCCAAATGGCACCCTAAACCCTCACGGTCTTCCTCTAAGTCCGCACTTTCACAATGTAATGCCGCTTTGACTGCCAGGTAAAATCCTCTGTGTAGCTCACAGAGACCCTGTCCCAAATGGCACACTTCATGTGCACTTTCGTCTTGTGGACTGAACGCGTTGCGTGCGCGTGTACGTTAAGTCCACAAGACCGTAGGGTGTCCTATTCGTCATTTAAGCTTAAAGAAGAGTGCTCGTGAGCACCCCCCCTTTGCGGATGCTATGCGCCCTCAATGCGACAAGACTGTGAGATACGCAGAGGACTTTACCCAGCAGTCAAAGCGGCATTACGTCGTGAAAGTGCGGACTCAGAGGAAGACCGTGAGGGTTTAGGGTGCCATTTGGGACAGGGCCAGTCTTAAGGGCTCAGCAGAAGTGTGCATCGAGGGCGCATAGCAGCCGCAAAGGGGGCACTCACGAGCACCCTTCTTTAAGCTTAAATGACAAATGGGACACCCTATGGTTTTGTGGACTTAATGGACACGCGCACGCAGTGGCCATTGTAAGTCCACAAGACCAAAAGTGCACATGAAGTGTGCCATTTGGGACAGGGCCATTTACTCATTTAATTCTTCTCCTGAATCCTATTCTTCTGTATTCCATAATGGCTGGACAGCTGAAAGGCTTGTCTGAGCTGCGCCCTCTACTGTATAGGCTTGAATTCGCATTTTCTTTAGCCTGAGGTTTATTCATTTTCACATTTTTACATTTGATTCAACTATTAGCTTTTCATCAACTCAGGAGTCTCCTGCAGTTCCCACATGAAAAGCCCCATTTGAAAAACGCTGTGTTATGACCAGTGTTGGGAAAAGTTACTTTTAAAAGTAATGCATTACAATATCGTGTTACCCCCTAAAAAAGTAACTTATTGCATTACTTAGTTACTTTTTATGGCAAGTAATTTAACTTTTGCTTTACTTTTTTCTCATTGGGCTGTTTGTTAGTTTGTTTTTATAACAACAAAAAAGTTATAGTTTTGGCAAATGTTAAGGCCCTTTCACACCAAAAGTGAAATGAATAAACCTCAGGCTAAAGAAAATGCGAATTCAAGCCTATACAGTAGAGGGCGCAGCTCAGACAAGCCTTTCAGCTGTCCTGCCATTATGGAATACAGAAGAATAGGATTCAGGAGAAGAATTAAATGAGTAAACGGCATGCATGCATCGGATTATGTGAGTGTTGTATACTATTATATTGTTTACATTTGATTCTGAATGGATTTGAAGCTGTGCTCCGTGGCTAACGGCTAATGCTACACTGTTGGAGATATTTATAAAGAATGAAGTTGTGTTTATGAATTATACAGACTGCAAGTGTTTAATAATGAAAATAGCGACGACTCTTGTCTCCGTGAATACAGTAAGAAACGATGGTAACTTTAACCACATTGAACAGTACATTAGCAACATGCTAACGAAACATTTAGAAAGACAGTTTACAAATATCACTAAAAATATAATGATATCATGGATCATGTCAGTTATTATTGCTCCATCTGCCATTTTTTCTCTATTGTTCTTGCTTGCTTACCTAGTCTGTTGATTCACCTGTGCAGATCCAGACATTACTGGCTGCCCTTGTCTAATGCCTTTCATAATGTTGGGAACATGGGCTGGCATATGCAAATATTGGGGCGTACAGTCTCATTTGTTTAAAAGACCTCCGAAGAACAGGCGAATCTCAACATAACACCGACTGTTACGTAATAGTCGGGCTATTACGTAACAGTCGGTGTTATGTTGAGATTCGCCTGTTCTTCGGAGGTCTTTTAAACAAATGAGATTTACATAAGAAGGAGGAAACAATGGAGTTTGAGACTCACTGTATGTCATTTCCATGTACTGAACTCTTGTTATTTGACTATGCCAAGATAAATTCAATTTTTCATTCTAGGGCACCTTTAATAGACAGAGACGTAGTTCACTGACAAGCTACGCAATATCGCGTTCATTATCGAAGGCGATTGTGACAATCGCATGCGATATATCTCCCAGCCCTAGTTCACAGTAAACGCTCCATCTCTGTATGAGCAGCGTACAGATAGAAATGTCGTATATTCAGTGTTGGGGTAACACAGTACAAGTGATGCAAGTTATGTAATCAGTAAAGTTTACTAAAACTAGTACAATAACACATCACTTTTAAATTTACAACAAAATATCTGAGTTACTTTTTCAAATAAGTAAATGCAAGTTGTGAGTAAGGTGCAGAGGCGTTGTGTGCACTGTGTAAACATGATGGTTACTATAGTTCTAGACTTAATGTGAGCACTCATCTCACTTACACAAAAACAGATTCAGTATTCCTCAAAACCAATAAAAACAGTGAAATGTAAACTCAGAATACTATGCAAACCTGCAATAATTGATTGTTAAATGACACAAATATACTTTATGCATTTAAGCTCACTTTATGAACCAGTGTCTTTGCTGCTGACCTTTGATTATCCAATTCACCCATACTAATAAGCAAAAAATATTTTAGTTAAACATCACATTTGTGTTTCTTTTTTGTTTGTTTTTTGGTTTGTTTGTTTTTATTGCTGAATTAAAAGCTTTGAACTTTCTTCTCGTCCTATTCTTCTGCAATTCAGAATGGCAGCACAGCTGAAAGGTTTGTTTGAGTTGCGCTCTCTAGATGTGAATTTGCATTTCTTTCAGCCGGAATCTTATTCATTTCACTTTTGGTATGAAAGGGCTTTTACATTTGGCCAAATATAAAATAAAAATGTTGTTATTAAAAAACAAACAAACAAGCAAGCCCAGCCCAAGTGAGCAAAGGTAAGGCAAAAGTAACGCAACACTAAGTAACGCACATTACTTTCCATAAAAAATAAGTAATGCAATTAGTTACTTTTTTAGGGAGTAACGCAATATTGTAACAAATTACCCCCAAAGTAGCTTTCACCAACACTGCATATATTTGAATATGCTGAAGCATGAATGAGATATGATACACAATTTCCTTAAATAGCAGGTTAGGAATAGTCCATATTGCCTTTCAGAAAGTATGTTTATGTTTAGTTTTACAGTTTAGCAGTGATTGGGAACTTTGTAGGACAATATGGGAGGGAGTAACTTACTGGGAGAGGCCGTCCTGTGTGCATATGGGCTGGGGTATGGTGTGGACCGGTGACTTCTCAGAGTCGAGTAACGTTCACAGCCATGGGGTGAGGATAGAGATAGTGGGCTGCCAAACTGTGCATGAGGGTTTGCAGAAGGACAGAGAGACCCTGTGGCTGGCAGAAACCAGCTACTTACTAGACCAACAGGAAAATGAGAGTCAACAGGAAATTCATTTTGCACATAACTGCAATTATTATAAATACACAACTGCTGCACAACATAAACTGGACAGGATCAGTCCACATTTAATAGAGAATTGTGAAATAACTTTAATCCAAATGAATGACACTGATGATTATTGCAATGATTAATAAAATAAATTTGATCTTACATTGAGAATAGCCAGACTGTTGACTTTCACTGACATCATCTATTATGTCCTTATGGTCACTTCTGGAAAGAAAAAAAAAGAAGATAATTTATATAATATATTATCTTAGTTCTAACAAAAACTTGTTTGTTTTTTTTTTTCTCCATTTTTACAATATAAGTCCTCAACAATGTTCACATGGAGGAGGATTGGGGCCAGTTGTTAACATGGGTTGACAAAATTGTTCACATGATTTTTTCCATGGTGAAAATTATGAGTTAAAAGTCCAATTATACAAATGCTTGTTTTCTCTATCAGTGGTTTTGTAAGTTACTTTAAACACATAGTTTTAAACACTTGGACATTTTTAATTTAAAGGGTTATTTCACCCAAAAATGAAAATTATGTCATTAATGACTCGCCCTCATGTCGTTCCAAACCCATAAGACCTCCGTTCATCTTCAGAACACAGTTTAAGGTATTTTAGATTTAGTCCAAGAGCTTTCTGTGCCTCCATTGAAAATGTATGTACGGTATACTGTCCATGTCCAGAAAGGTAATAAAAACATCATCAAAGTAGTCCATGTGACATCAGTGGGTTAGTTAGAAGTTTTTGAAGCATCTAAAATACATTTTGGTCCAAAAATAACAAAAACTACGACTTTATTCTGCATTGTCTTCTCTTCCTGGTCTGTTGTATATCCGCGTTCACGACTCCGAAAGTGACTCCGGAAGTGACACTATATTGCTATATTTTTTTTAAATGGTACGTAAGTGTGCATGTCGTGGATGTCCTAATCGCGTCACTGTCCAGAGCAGAAGGGGGCGGTAATGCACCAATAAAATTGATGCCAACTGCCGTAAAACAGGAAAGAAGAAGAAGAAGAAGCAGCAGCGTCACTGTGGAGAGAAAGCGGATATACAACAGACCATGAAGAGAAGACAATGCTGAATAAAGTCGTAGTTTTTGTTATTTTTGGACCAAAATGTATTTTCAATGCTTCAAAAACTTCTAACTGACCCACTGATGTCACATGGACTACTTTGATGATCTTTTTATTACCTTTCTGGACATGGACAGTATACCGTACAAACATTTTCAATGGAGGGACAGAAAGCTATCGGACTAAATCTAAAATATCTTAAACTGTGTTCCGAAGATGAACGGTGGTCTTATGGGTTTGGAACGACATGAGGGTGAGTCATTAATGACATAATTTTCATTTTTGGATGAACTAACCCTTTAACTGTATCCTCCAAAGTGAAATTCCAATACATTTCCATAAATTTGTTACAATTATATGAGGGCAAATATGTGTTCTATATATTTTTTATTGTATACAGTTTATTACTACCACAACAGGTATGTGTCTGAACAAAACATTACTTTCAAACATAATAAATAAATAAATAAATAAATAAATACTCCGGTATTTATAATGTTAGTTTATAATTCACATGTATTACTTATATATATATATAAAGTCTAATAAATAAATAAATAAATAAAAACAAACAAACCTTTCTTTGGCATCCAGGAAAGCTTTGGCGAATGGATTGTATTTAATTTTGAGAGCAGTAATCTAAAAGTGCAAATTTCAGATATCATCTTGTGTTATTATTATGCACAATACAATATCATTGTTCATTCGTTGACATGCTTTATAAAATCACACTGTAGAAAAATAAAACGCGTTACCTCTTCATTCTGGTAGGCAGTAACTGCTATGAATTGTGTCTCAGAGAAAGAATGAGTGGTGATCATTCTCTGTGGACCACCAACGCGCACTATGTGGATACGTGGCTCATACTTGTGCAGCGAGTTCAGCATAATCTATGAAAAAAAGGGACATAATTTTCCTATAGTAATCAATTTACTTCATTCGATTTCATGTAGTTCAATTTTAGGTTAGTCCACGAACCTGACCACCTCCGTTCAGTTTGTTGGTGAGTTTGACTTTACTGAAGGAGACTGAGGTTTTCATCCAGTGCGCACCGAAGTTTGGCGAGTCTGGATGGATGTAGACGCAGCTCGGGGCTTGTGGCTCGGGTTTGCCACCCGGTACCCATTCACCGTTCACATACTTCCACCTGTGATTGTCTGCTGCCACGAAATCCAGCAAGAAGGAGTACATGGCGTTTGGGTCCAGACCGGACACATTCACCTTTAGCACTGGGAACATGCGCCTGATCACAACAATGAACAGAGACATTTAAACTTAGAGGAATCATCATCGTATTCGATTTATTTAAATTCAGCTAAAATTAATATAATAATGTAAAAGAATAAGGAGGACATTTTTTTCCACATACTAAGTGTGTAGGCTACACTGACAAAATAAAACAATTTGGCTAGAAACAAAAAAAATAGTTGAAAAATGTTTATGTGGCAAATCCTTAACTTTAATAAGTATTAGCCTAATAAGACAATCAACTAATCAACAGATCAATAAACAACAGTTAAGGTAACAATTGCACATTTTGACTTTTCAGAGTGTAATTCTAGAGCGTATTAAATATTTCTTCTGGCTAAAATAAAAATACCTGCCATTCTTGGTCACTATCATTTCATTAGTCAGTTCTTTGAACTTCTGCCAAAGTTCATTTTCATCCAAACTGACTTTAAGGTCCCTTTCTGTTGGATCTCCTTTCTCGCTGCCAGCTTGAAGTTCATTTTCTACCGCAGTTAGTAAATGATCCACCCGATACTGGATGCTCTTTTCCGGACAGTCACCAGACCCAGATGCCATTCTGCTATCCAATCGTCTCCAACACACACACACACACACACACACACACAAAAAAAAAAATATATATATATCCAAACTGCGCGAGCTCTTCAGTCAAAATACGCCCAAGACTAGAAGAGATGCATCCAATTAAATACTCCCCAGGTAAAACGCTCCCCGTGCTTTGCTGATTGGCTGGTCTCCGCTTTGATGTTTGCGGTCTGGCCAGTCATTGGTTCAGAGCTCTGGTGTAAAGAAATGCGTAAATATTTACACATATTCATAGTCACAACGGCACATTTAAAATAGGATAGGCCCTATATCGACGATTTCCTCAAAAAAAAAAAAAAAAAAAAAAAATCCAAAAAAACAGTGCCGGTCAACCCTATCAATGCACGTCTTTTAATAAATAAATAAATAAATAAATAAATAATAATAATAATAATTCAAACTTTGAATGTATGTTAGATGCATTAGGCTGTCATCTGCTGAATGCCACTGGGAGAAAATACGAAACAAAAAGGCATAATTATACATATTTATTTTATCGTGTATAATTTGAAAAAAATTGGAAGAAAATTTGCATTGTAAAAAAATATATCAAATGATAAACACCCAAGGGCTGTGTAAGTCCATGGCTAAGTGCTGATGAATGTTGGTAGATGTTTATGAGTTTAAAGCCCGTGGGAATCTTTCTCCAAAGGTGTCAAAAGCGGAGGAAACGCCATCCGACTGGACGCGTTTCAGGACAATGGGTGTTCATAAAATAGCGTGAAAAGCGTCATCTAGGCGACAAAACTTCCGGTAAAAAGATTTCATAGAAACAACAACACTTTTGAATTTTTTTTTATTTAAAAGGCATCTGAATACCAAAATATGTGTACAATTGAGTAACAAATGAAGACAGGCTTACATTTTTAACATGACATGATTAAAAGAGTCTACTTTAACTATAAAGCATGTAGGCTATAACTATATTAGGCTATCATTTCGATAATTATTAAGTAAATTCATAGTAAATTAAACATTGCAATGGAAAAAAAGTTTAAAAAGGACAACTCTATCTTTCTTTCCTCTAACAGCAACATCATCTTGGACCTGTTTTAAAAACACCAGTGGTCTAAGTATAATTTGTCCACATTTTCATGTCACAGTTTTCCACCTGAAACAAAGTAAAATTGCAGTTAACTTAAATCTGATTTTGATTTAATATTGTTGTATTATAGTTGGGTTTTAAAAAACAACAACTTGTCACTTTATATTAGGTATCTTTACATAAAAAATTGTATTGCAACTGCTATTAAGGTGGGATATGGGTGGTATGGTTACTTTTAAGGGTGGGTTAAACTGTAAAGGAAGGGACAACATTGTATTTATAAATGTCATTACAGAAAAAAAATAATACATAGAGGTCATTTTTAAATATAAGTACAATGTAAAAACATGTACACAATAACTGCATTATATCAAGTGATTAAAACACATACAGTGTCAGTACCTCAACAGCATGTTTAGTATAGACATCAGATATGCATAGAGGCACATCTGTATATGATGAATGAAGATCTCCAGCACAACTAGATGAGGATTCTTCTGTGCTTTTCCCAGCTGGCTGGAGACTACTTGCATGAATAAAAAATTATAAAGTTTGAAATTCAAAATGACTGACACATTCATCAACACTCTTCATTCATAGTAATTCCTGACCTTGGTGAGAAATGTGCATTTGGACTTTCACTTAAGGAATCTGGGCCCTCAGGTTTACCCTGATCATTCTGGTGTGTAGTAGGGTCAGGCTCTGTAGGGCATCTGGTCTTCTGAATTTGGATGTTGTGAGAATATTCATGCTTCATCTCCTCAAAATAAAAAGTGTTGATGTTGAACAATAAATTAACTATAAAAGCACATTAGGTAAAGGAATAGGTGCCTCAAAATTAACATTAGTTATCATTTACACATCCAAAGACATACTTTTTGAAGTGAACAAAAGTGTGAATGGTATTTGATAGAGGGTGGTAGAGGGGGAGATCATTAGTGATTATTAAATGTCTAAACTCCTCAAAAAGGTACTGTTTAATTTCAGAAGTTGTGGGATATAGTGCATTAATCTCATGGACTACTTTACGTTTCTTTTCTATTCTTTCTCACATAGTTAAGTTAAATCATCAAAACTATATCATAGGATCAAAACAAAAGCTTGGACATTGTCTTAAATCCATTTTTTGGTTTCTTGAAGAAAGAAAACAAAATGGGTCCAAACAACAAGATGGTGAGCACATTTCATTTTGGTTAAACTACTTGTTTTAAGAAGTTCACTAATGTGAATTTGTAGTGTTGAGAAAGCTTGTGTTGTGTATAACTAACCAATTCTTTGATGCTAAAACCATCTGTGCATTGCAAACTCCATTTTTCATTTTTTGCCATGATTCTGCTCAAATAAAAAAGTTATAATTATTTAAAATGTCTATACATTTACATTTCATAATTAGTTAATAAACATGTCAATTTCTTACCTCTGGGTGTCAGCCATGTGAGAGAGCGAGAGATTGTGCATTAATCTAATTTTGTAGGTAATGTCAGTGGTCTTTGACTTGATCAGTGGCTCATGGCTTCTCTGTTATGATGAAAACAGAGAAACATGGACACATAATCCAAACATGTGCACCTAACTGGTAGCCCTATACTTGTATTGTTTTCCCCCTGGAGAGGTTTAGATAAACATGTCTGCTAAATGAATTAAGGTGAATGTAGGATGAGGTACCCAACAAAGCAAGTTGGAGCTGAGTTCTTCCAAGAAGGTGGACTTCAGAGTGGAAAATTTAGGCACTTTGAGCTCCCGAGTGAAGACCTGTGGAGACAAAATGCAAATGTCCCTACAACTACATGACAAACATCACTAAAAGAGGTGTCCTGAGAACTCACATCTGTCTCTGTGACTCTTACAACTTTAATATTTAGTGCATGAGGATGTTAGGGGTCTGCAGATTTAATAATAATAATAATAATAATAACAATAATAAATACTGTAAAATTGAAATAATAATTAGTTAAGTCAAGTGACCTTTATTTATATAGTGCTTCTTACAGTGCAGATTGTGTCAAAGCAGCTTTACAGTGATAACTGGTGAATAATTTTGTCCAGCTTAAGTAAATCCATTGATTCATTCGGTAGTAAAAATCAATAATTAGTTCATTTATCTGTATTTAATTATAATAATTTATCTGTAATTATAATAATAACTAGATTAAAACTTACCAAAGAATTGTATTTTATTGGCAGCCATAGTTTTATGTTTTTCTTTAAGTCTATACATCTAACAGTGGTGGGTAGAAAAAAATATTATATAAGATTGTGTATATATATATATATATATATATATATATATATATATATATATATATATATATATATATATATATATATATTACACACACACACACACACACACACACACACACACACACACACACAGTGCTCAGTGTAAATGAGTACACCCCCTTTGAAAAGTAACATTTTTAAAAAATATCAAAAACAATTAACAATTAACAAAAACAATTGAACAAAAACAATTTCCAAAATGTTGACAAGACTAAGTTTTATATAACATCTTTTTAACTTATAACATGAAAGTAAGGTTAATAATATAACTTAGAGAACAAAATTTTCAGTTTTGCTCAAATTAGGATGATGCAAAAATAAGTACACCCCACTGAAAGTCTCTGGAGCAAAGCTAAATTTTAGACTACAAATGTCTAATATAACAAGAATTCAACCACAGGTGAGTCTAATTATTCATTACACAGGTGTCCAGCAGACAGTTGACTATAAAAGGGTGTTAAAACCCCTTCCCATTTCATGCTGTCAGCAATGGCACCACATGGAAGAGAAATGTCACAAAATCTGAGAATGAAAATAATTTCTTTAAACCAGAAAGGTGAAGGCTACAAGAAGATCAGCAAAGATTTACTTATCAGTCAGAATACTGTAGCAAAAGTGGTACAAACATTTTAAAAAGACGGAACTGCAACCATCTTACAGAGACGTTCAGGTCGTCCACGGAAGTTAACACCTTGACAGGAGCATCTTCTGATGAGAAGGGTTGAAGAAAATCGGCATTCAAGTTCACTGCAGTTATCTAAAGAAGTAGAATGCCGAACTGGGGTGACTATTTTACACAATACGGCGTACACTGCAGAGGAATGGCATGCATGGGTGCCGTCCACAAAAGAAGCCTCTCCTAAAACCCAGGCACAAAAAAGCCTGCCTAGAGTTTGCCAGGGCCCATGCTGACAGAGATGAAGACTACTGGGACTCTGAACTCTGTAGTGATGAGACCAAGATAAATGTTTTTGGAACTGATGGCTTCAAAACTGTATGGCGTCGCAAAGGTGAGGAATACAAAGAAAAATGCATGGTGCCTACAGTGAAACATGCTGGTGGCAGCGTCCTTATGTGGGGCTGCATGAATGCTGCTGGTGTCAGGGAGCTGCATTTCATTGATGGCATCATGAATTCGCAGATGTACTGCTCTATACTGAAAGAGAAGATGCAACCATCACTCCGTGCCCTTGGTCATTGTGCACTTTTCCAACATGACAATGATCCTAAACACATTTCTGAAGAAAAACAGGGTGAAAGTGATTCAGTGGCCATGTATGTCTCCTGATCTGAATCCAATCGAACACCTATGGGGAATTCTGAAGACACAAGTTGAGCATCACTCTCCATCCAGCATCCAGTCTCTAAAAGAGGTCATTCTTGAAGAATAGAAAAAGATAGATGTTGCAAAATGTCGCCAACTTGTTTATTCCATGCCTAGAAGACTTGGTGCTGTCATTAAAAATCATGGAGGCCAAACAACATACTAGATATAGTAGTTTTTGTTGTGGGGTGTACTCATTTTTGCATCACCTTAATTTGAGTAAAACCGAAAAATGTGTAATCTAAGTTATATTATTAACCTTATTTTTGTTATAAGTTAAACAGATGTTATATTAAACTTAGTCTTGTCAACATTTTGGAAATTGTTTTTGTGTTCATTGAGATATTGTTTAAAATGTTACTTTTCAAAGGGGGTGTACTCATTTACGCTGAACACTATATATAATATCTAACACATAATATTTGTATTTTCATTTATTTTATAATGTGACTTTCTTCATTAAAATATATAGCTGCCCTTATATTTTAGGAAGGAGATCATATTTGGTACACCATTTTGATATGTAACACCTACGCTTCACAATCCAGTCAATTCCCTGTGGATAAAATCCTGTCCTCTTTTTTCATCATTGAATGTATTTTCACTTGACATTATTTCAAATTACGTTAGCAACATAAATAGGTTGTGAACTGTGTTTTGTGTATTCCTTCATTGGTGATTATTCATCACTTCCATGGGTTTTACTGTATGTCAGCGACATGTATCAGTCAGAGGTGACAGCACAAGTGTCATCTCTCACAGTTGCTGTGTCACTCTGTGCACCTCACAATCTTTCAAGCCACACAGTGTGTCGTCTCACACCCTGAGGTGACAGGATGTGAGCGAGGGAGCCATCTGGGACAGCTGAACTGTTGATATAGGTGCTTATTCGCACACGTCACCAAATGAATGATGTTAGGTGGACATCACGTCTACAGCTTCTACACAATAGCAACAATTGCAGTGGTAAAGCATTGATTTTTTAAATGCAAGCACATTGTAATGTGAGTGAATAACAGGTGTAACATTGTGTAAAATCCCTGTAGACCAAAGTGAGAGTGACATTAGGTCACATCCAACTATTTACGTGAGAAGTCATGACTGATTTTACATGCCATAGCTAACTAAAAACTAAAACTTTTTCAGTCCAAAATTAGATATCCCCATATGGCTTTTTTTTTTTTTTACTGGAAAAAATATCATTTTAAATAAATGCTACATTTATGTTGAAAACAGGGCAGATAAAGAAAATTATTTTTTAAACCTTAAAATGTCAAAATATATTACAAAATGTAATTCAAGAAGCAAGAAAATACATTTCCAATATATATTTTTAATATAAATATAAATTATATTTTATATGAATATATTTTGATAGAAAATGTATAAAAATGCACAGATATATGAGGAAATATAAGTAACTAAAACTATTTTAAAATATTAAATTATAATTTTAAAAACACAGGTATGTATTTTTGGCCATTTTTGTATATGAAATACATTTAAAAATATATATCAAATATATATTTTTGGCTATATGGACCGACAATATCAAACTAGATTTTTTTCCAGTGTTGTTTACCCGGTTGCTAGGAGCTTACTTAGCCAAGTCAAAAGAGTTTTTTGGTTGCCTGCTATGTGAAAACTGAGTCCAGACTGTATCAAGTCTCTATTTCTAGTCTTCAGATATCTCAAGTCCCAAGTCTGTGGGATTGTCTCTTCTGTAGCTGTGGTGCATTGTTTAGTACATGTGCAGACTCATGTATTTACCTCCGTGCATTCAAATTATACAAATGTTGAGGGACTGTGTGAGCAGGGATACGTGAGGATGCCCTGAATAGAAGAGACGCTCGCCTGGGTTGGCATCATCATTGAAGGCTCCAGTTTTGCCTTCTAAGCTGTGTGTGTGGAGACAGGTCAGTCTGGTGGAGCCCTACCAAGCTGACTTACTGATAGACCTGGATCATGGCGGGGAGTTGTTTCCTAAGGCAGTTAAAGGTGGGTTATGTATTTTTTCAACTACACTGTTTGGAAGTTAGTCAGGCCAACAACAAACATCTAACCAATCAGCATTAGGGGGCAATTAATGGTTGAGGAGAGAGAACGAGCTATGAGCAAGAGGGATATTTGAAAATAAGAAAAAAACGGCAGAACTAGAGATGGGACACAACACAAAAGAGCTCAAAAGAATATCACTGGAATGAAGGTTTATGACTGGGCAAGCGCTTTAAGACCCGCGTTTATATTAGAAAAACTTTCCAGCGCTGTTGAGAGCTAAGTGGGAAGGCCTGAAAACAGATGTGGAGGCACAGTTTTGATTGTCTGGAGCTGCTGTGTGACAGTGTAACAGTAGCAAGATTTTGCAGTTTCGCTGTTAAACCACTGCACACTGACAACCGCTAGAGAATGTGGTGTTTAGCGGTTGGCGCTGCGGTTGGAGCTGCAGATCTAGCTCTCCGTACCACTAAGAAGATAGTCCATGCCAATAGTTTTTATGGTGGCAACAGAGAGGCATCTGTGGCTGAACCTGTCGGGCATTAGGGAGAAAGACAAAAACTTTCTCCTTGATGCCCCGGTCACACCCACTGGATTCTTCAAAACTGCCATTGAGACGGTAGTGGAGAAGTAGTGGAGAGGCGAGAACGCTGTCTGCTGCCTTCAGGAAATTTATTCCTTTCCAGGTCCAGGCTTCTTCTAGCCCTTCTGACCCTTTGCCAGGAACAAGTTACTGAAGAGAGGGTCAGAAGGAGAGTGTGGAGAGGGGGCAGAGGCGCTGCACCAGATGGAAGCCAAAATCCGACCTGAGGACTGTGATTCCAGCTAAGAGGAAGAAGTTGGGTGATAAAAGCAGGGGGGCTTGTTCAGGCTCTTGCCCCTTCCTCCTTACTTACAATTATTGCTTAACAAATCTTTCACTTCCCATTAGTCGCCCCCTTCAGTAAAGTGATGGTGCAAAAATAGTCTGGGCTACATCAGCACGCTCCCAGAAAGTTTTCAAGGGATATTATAACAAAAGGTGGATTTTATTACTGTGATCATTCCACTTTGTTATGTGTGACCCCTTCAGCTTTAAGCTGGAAGGTGACTTGAGATTTCAGACTCCTAGCCCTGAAAGAATGCCCATTTTGAAGCCTCTATGGGTATAGAGCATGGCGGTTGAGAGTTGAGGTGGATTAAGTTGCAAGAAGTGCAACTCTCTCAGCTGTCACCCTTCCCAAATTGTCAGATTGGGTTTAAAGCAGGGCTATTTTCTCTGAATGGGTTGGTTCTAATGTACTCATTATCAAAGTAGAGCTTGACAGATGAGAGTTGAGGTCACAAGAAGCGGCCCTGGGATTTAAAGAAGGGCTGTGCATCCTTGTGGATATATTCATAAGTATAGAGCTTGGCAGGTGAGAGCTGGACCAGGTTGCAAAATGCGGCCTACTCTCTCATCTGTCACCCTCCCCGATTTATTAGATTTGGGTTTAAAGTAGGGATATATGCTCCCCTTTGAGAGGGTTGGTTCTAGCATACTCATTTCAATGTAAAGCTTGGCAGATGAGAATTGAGGTGGACTAAGTTGCAAGAAGCAGCCCACTCTCTCATTTGTTGCCCTTCCCAATTTAGCCCTCCCTGCAGACATGTCCCCATAGCGTCAGCAAATGACACAAATGACACAGTTCTCAGGGAACAGGGATTACATACGTAACCCTAAGATGATCTTTTCTGTTCTTTGCTTATGGGTGAAAAGAAGTTTAAAATACCTTTGCAGAGGTATACTGATAATGCTGCTAGGAGCAGCATTTAGATGAATAAGTAAATATGTGCTGCATGTTTTCTTCTTAATAACAAAAAGAAAAACACAACAAAAATAACACTGGTGAGAAAACAGTAGTTAAGAAAGCATTTTGCTTTGCTTTAAAAGCAAGTAGGTTTAAAGTATTTAACATGAAAAAACTTCAACACCTTTAACTGGAAGTACAACTAAACAACAATTTCTACTATTAAGCAGCTTTTCAGTGTGTTCATGTTTTTACATGCATCTGATTTTGACAGATTGAACAAAAAAATTAACTGTTGAAGATGGAAATCTGTTTTGAACTCCCGAAATATATCTGAAACAAACTTTTCTTTAGTCTGATTTTGTTTTTAAATGACGCCACATACCAGTTCATTCTTCGATTTGGCTTTAAAGGGATACTCCACCGTTTTTTCATATTAAACTATGTTATTCCCTTAACTAAGACGAGTTACCGGCCCCCGCTCCCTCTCCTGTAAAAGTCACGTTGGTTCTATTGACGGAAATGAGAGAGAGGAGGAGAGGGAGCGGGGGCCGGTGAGAGGACTTTTCACGAGTGAAGATATTACTGCGCCAAGTCAAAGTGCTCCCGAGCACTTGCTATGGTATTCTGCCATACAATATAGTTATCCATTTTACACGCTTAGAAAAGCGCAACGTTTTGTTTTGTGTCACCGTCCTAGGTTGAGTTACACTACTCGAGTAACTGTATTTAAATAGGGAAAACGTGGAGGTGTTTGGTAGCTTCTCTGCTTGGCCCCTATTGAATGAACTGGGCTAAGCTAAGTGCTAACAAAGTTTCGCCGCAAGACAGAGCGATTTAGTGCAAGCACTGAGACGAGAGAGGTATGTATCAACTCGTCTTAGTTAAGGGAATAACATAGTTTAATATGAAAAAATGGTGGAGTATCCCTTTAAGTATACCTGGGCCTTCAGTGGCACAAATTTAAGTCTGGCTTGAAACTCTACTACACATTAATTTCTTGTGTCTCCCCACTACCGATCCAATAAAAATGTGTTGCTTAAAATATTAAATACTGATTCTCAAATACAATAAAGTATTCAGCTCAAAGGCTGATATGAGCAAAACAGACATTTTCTCATGCAAGTGTAAGTGAGAGATGTTTGGATATCTTCTAAAGGGCTATACTCTCTCACAAATGCACAAAGTGTCTGTCAATGTGATGGATGTCTGGTACCTTTTTTTTCCAGGTGGATCAAACTCTGTTTTCTTATGTCATGACGCGTCAATGGGCTGCAGGGCCGAGTAATATTCCTTACCCCCTTTCCACCAGCACGAACCAGGTGCTAGTTCAGAGCTAGTGCTAGTGCCAGTTTGGAGTTGGTTCAACTGAGGAGCCTTCTAAAAACCGGTTTGCCTTTCCATGGGCAAGAGAGCCAGCACAGAGCCAGGTGTTACGTCACTGTATACGTCTCATTTTCACAGAAAAGCTAGCGCCGCAGCACCAAACACAAACATACCAGGCTTGTTCCAGATGCATCTGCTTCTCGCAGAGCGATCGGCGCATGACATCAACGAACAATCCAAAAGCACAAGGAGTCAAATGCTCTACAAACGCTCCTGCGGATCCGCGGCACCTGCCGAATTGGTCCGCGCTGCTCCGATGCATCTCGAACAAGCCTTCTATCAACAATCGCGAATGTTTCACTACCGTTGATGCTCATGGCTTTGCGAACCTACATCGGCATCCAAACACGGCTCGCCGTAATTTGTATATAGACGGAGATTACAATCGGGCTGCTATTAGCTCGATTAGCTGCTATTTCAAAAATGGCGGTCACAAGTTTCTTGTTGGTCATGGTAACTCCGCCCCCAGCCCCTGACGCAAGCGGTTCTTACTTCTAGCCCAGCAATGTTTTGGTGCTACTTACGAACCACTTTTCCTGGTTCGGAGCTGGTGCTTTGTGTGTGTCGAAAGACAAAGAACTGATTTGAAACTAGGCTCTGGCTCCGAACCAGCACTCAAACTGCCTTGATGGAAAAGGGGTACCTGACTACTGGTCCTCTGTTTGTCCAATGTTTGCCATCCCCCATCCCTCCTCCAGACCCATGCTCTGTTTGCACACCTCCACTATGACAGGGAGGTGTGAGAAAAATGAACCTTTCGTGTGTCAACTCACATCCCAGCTTTACTCCTCCTACTCTTCATCCACCTTACTTGCCTCTATGCAGTCTGATTTCTGGTAATGTCTGGTGTCTTGCAGTCAACTTTAGTCTACTTTAATGCCAGTTTTCACAAAGCAAGCAACAACAACAACAACAAAAAAAAAATAATATCCCCTAGATTTTCAGTGAAATTGTTTGACTATAACAAGTCTTAGAGCTTTTTCAAATTTTTCAAATATTTTCAAATAGAAAACAGTTATTTTAAATTGTAATAGTATTTCACAATATTACTGTTTTTACTGTATTTTAATTAAATAATTCCAGCCTTGGTGAGCAGACATTAAAAATCTTACCGATCCCAAACTTTTGAACGGTATGTGGCAAGCAAGTCAGGCTGAGGACCGTGGGAACAAAGAGTGTTAATGTGTGTCACCTGCACCGCTACACTCATCTCGAGTCCAACGAAGGAGCTCCAGAAAGATATAAGGAGGAGTGACGACAGTGAACGATGATAGCGGTCCAGACCTGTGACATTTATGTTGGTGTTTTTGTTTTAGTATAGGGCAGTCGTGTTACTTTACTTTCATTTTGTTGTTTATGTTTATTTTTATTATTAAGGTTATATTTAACATTCTCTGGTTCCCGCCTTCTTCTTCCCTGAATTTGTACTTCGTTACATTGGTGCTGAAACCCGAGAAGAAGGAGGAACAGCCTGTCAAAGAGCCGTCATGCCGCCATGAATGCTTGAGGCTGCTGGAGGACTGGATGGCCCGGTGTAGGGAGAGGAGGCAATAGAGTGGAGTCTTGTGGGTGCCCCTGGCCTGCAAAGGGCAATGGGGGTATGTGGCAAGCAGGTCGGGGCTGAGGGCCATGGGAACAGAGTGAGGCCGGTGGCACGAGTGCTAATGTGCATCACCTGTGCGCCACACCAATCCCAAGTCCAACAGAGGAGCTCCGGAAGGATAAAAGTAAGAGTGACGACTGTGAAAGATGAGAAAGGACCAGGCCTGGGACATTTATGTTGGTGTTGTTGTTTTAGCTTGCGGCATTCATCCATGAGGAGCTTCCGCTTTACTTTCTTTTTGTTTACGTTTATTTTATTATTAAAGTTATGTTTAACATCGCCGGTTCCCCCCTGCTTCTTTCCTGAACTTGAAATTACAGTGAGGTGAATGTAATGGAGTCCAGTTGGTTTGAGCAGGTAAACTTCAGTCCCCTGGCCTCAAGAGGCACACTAGCGCATCCAACTTCCATGCTGGGTATTATGTTTCAAGCCCCGCTTGGAGCTTGGATGTTACAAAAGTTCTTGATGTTGCAAATAGATGAAACAGAATTCAAAGAGATGCCAGAAAATAGACCAATCACAATTAAACTGTGCCGTTGAGTTAATCGCAGAGGTTTAATACTGTAACCCTCTGGGGTCGACGAACGCGCTGATAACAGCGAAAAGAA
Source organism: Chanodichthys erythropterus (assembly GCF_024489055.1). Taxonomy (NCBI): domain Eukaryota; kingdom Metazoa; phylum Chordata; class Actinopteri; order Cypriniformes; family Xenocyprididae; genus Chanodichthys; species Chanodichthys erythropterus. The sequence continues at coordinate 25,491,620 of NC_090225.1, read as the reverse complement.
CGGGAGGACCCCTTAGACCCCTTAGCATACCTGTAAAATTTGTCTAAAATGCCTAACCAAGCTTGGCATTCCCAAAATTAGCTGCATGTTGTTCTTTAACCATTTCATGTATATGCATGATTTTGGTCTTTTTTGAAGGGTTTGTGTACTGCAGGCGGTACAGTGGAATGCTAACAGGTTAAAACACTCCAACATTATCTTACTTTTATCACACAGATAAAAGTAAGACATTATTAGAAACTGTCTAATTCGAAAGTGTCTGTTTATTTGTACACATTCTAAAAGATTTTGAACAAACCATTTAACCAGAATGTTTGATGAATATTAAATCAGTACTGTGCAAAGACTGTTTTGTGAGGAGCTTAAAAAGGTTTTCTTAAGACATCAGGCTTTTTGGTTCTATTTGGAACCTTTTTTAAAAAAGAAAAAAATATATCTAGAATTATTTTTATATTATGAATTGTTTTAAAAGTTCAATATAGTTGTAAGTGTAGATAAATGTGAGAGTTATGCAAGTGTGTGTGTGAGAGAATGACAGAGCGCACAACTGCTGCAGGTGTGTTTGCCTCCATGTGTTCCTACTTACTGGGATCAGAGACACTGTGGTTTGACACTTACCTCAGGAAACATGAGCTCAGTTTCGTCTTGTCCCCAGGTCTGTTTGCCCTGCAGTTGGAAAGCATTCACCCCTCCTCCACCCCCTCTTAGTGAGACTGGTATCTGTGAAGAGAGCAGACATTACAAACAGACAACCATTTATAACTCAGATTTCGCTACACTTTGAGAGGTATTTTTCAGTTTCATTAATAAGCTTGGGATGAACACGTTTTTCAACTCCCTCATGTCATTTCCAACCTGTGCAGCTTTCTTTTTTTCTGTGAAAAACAAAAGAAGACACTTTTCAAGAATGTTTCAGATGTTTTACCCATACAACGAAAGTCAGTCAACCCTATTGACTTTCAAAACATTTATTATATGAATTTGTGTGAATTATCCTTTTAAGTTTGCATTATTGAGGATGAACACAATGCCTGGTTGACATGACTTTGTCTTCTACTTCTCTCTGAAACTGAACTCCACCTTTTTCCCACTTTGCAAGATGGCCAAGCCTGAGCTGTATGTGCGAGCAACCCTTGGAGTGAGCATAGGGTTAATATATTCCTAATGATGTGCTACATCTCAAGAAGAGCCTCGGACACAGCCCAGCTCACACCCGATAACACTGCACACCCGGGTGAGGACACACTTTGTCTGCTGGGTGCAAACTGGCCCTCCAGAGTGATGCAGTGCAGTACAGTGTTTCCTCACTGCACTGTGTAGCAGCTAAAAGACTTGTAACAAGCCTGTAAACTACACACTCACAGAGAGAATGAGAGTAAAATTCATTTGAGAAAGAAAAGGAGAATGCATTGATGAATGATTTTAGCTATAAGTAGAGCATACAAACTTTGGATACAAAATAAATGTTCTGGAAAAAAAAAACATGGGCGTGTAAGTGGACAAATATTTTGGGAACAATTTGTTCTGTGTATTTCGCCTTTCAACTCAGTGATGATGGAGCAATGTTCCTCAGACATATTTGACTGTCCATCCTGAAAATAAAAAAGTGTGAAATTCAACATAGCAGATAGATATTGTGACTCAGTATCTCTCATAGAAACCAAACAATCTGAGGTAAATATAAAAAGAAACAGACTCAAATGTATCATTTATATTTCCAAATATCTCTATTTCTGGGCTCAGCTGTGATTATTGTGGCTGTGAAGTTTGACAAGCTGTATTAAACTAAGTAACCAGCCTGCCACAGTGACCCAGGGAAAAATCCTATTGCTCAGATGTTGCTCTTTCATAGTTCAAGAGATGTTACAAAGTTCTTAGTTAAAATGCTTTAGAGGAAATAAAATTTGAAACAAAAGAGACCATTGTTGGTGATAAAATCAGTGTGGATTAGCATAGCTCAAATAATTTGGTCTTGAAAGAATGTATCATAGAAAACTCTCATTAACAGGCTTTGGTATCTTGCCAAATTGTGAATGTGATTTCACCAAGTACAACATGTTCCTGGTCTTTGTTGCTCATTGAACAACATTCTAATTAACTAATCAGATTTAAGGGACAAGTTTATAGTTTGTCAAGTTTAGGCTTACAACCTGGTTTAGGTGATTCTACATCAGTGTTATTCACCTGTCATTTCACTCTGATTTTAAGTTATGGGTAGGGTTAGGTTTAGGGGTAGGACTAAATTTTCGGACAGGAATGTTGTTCCTGGATCAACAAAATATGTTGATCCAGGAACATGTCTTACTTGACAAAATCACAGTAACCATTGGGAAACCTGAGCATGGTTTGAGATATTGTTGAAATCTATTCCAGAAAATCTACAGGAGATAAATATGAGATTTCTAAGGTCATTTCTCTAGGAGAAAAATCTAAATCTTTAAACTCACTGCTGTGTAGGGGAAAGTACTGAGATATGAAAAAGATTTTTATCTGAGATCTATCTATATATAGAGAGAGACATTTTCTTTCTTGAAAAGGTTGTTTAAGGTACAGGACAACTTTTCCAAACAGTTTACATTCCAAACAGTTTCATTCCCTGACCTCCGGCATGATGTGACATCCCAGGCCAAATTGGTCAGTCTCTTTTGTGTGTGAAATGAATTAGACATTCTCCCCTGGGTGATGTTTGTTGATGTGCTGACTGAAGGAGATCCTGAGGGTCATCTCACTGCTACGTGAACAATCAATTCTCTTTTCTTATACAGTTGAGGTTAAAATGGCTTCCAGTAGAATGTTTGTTTGTGTAAGGCCAACAGTGCAAACAGCATGGGGAGAGAAGAGAGTTGCAGGCCTTTCAACCCTAGCAGCATTTTAAATAGTCTAACTAGAGGTTAATTTCAGTTTTTCTTTGTTTAAAATGAACTGAAAAGGTTTTTGTAAAAACGAATAGCTAAGAAATGCAAAGAAAGAAGACAGAACGGAAACTGAATACAACACTGAAGTGCTGCGCTCAGTGACTTGAATGAATTGAATGAGCACAAACTTACATGTTCGTGTTGTGCTGTGGAGTCATCCGATGTGATCTGAAGTTTCGGTAGAGATCCAGACTTCTGTTTTAGCAGGTCCTTTAGAGTCATATCTGGGCTGGAATTAATGTTCTCTGCCAGGATTAAATTACAATGACAACAAATGTGAATCCAAAGTTTTGCATATATATATTAGGGGTGGTTAATCTGTCTGATTTCCCGATTCGATTCGATTACGATTATTGAAGTCCCGATTCGATTGCAGTCGATTTTCGATTATTAACGATTCTCGATTAGCGATTATCGATTTTCCATTTCACAACAGTAAACGAAAATACACTACAAAGTGATTGCAGTATTAAAAAAAAAGTCAGCTACTGAATTACTTAACTCTTTCATTGAGTAACAACAACTCAAAGCACTTTCTGTGTCTTGTAGTTATAACTTCAGAATTATTTGTATGTAGCTTATGTTCTGTAGAACACAGAAATGAATACATCACATTGTGTTGTGACTCATCAAGTTGAACTAAACAATAACAAATAAATGAAAGGCTTATTTCCTTTAGGAAGTAGATCAGAACCAACATACTGTAGAAATTGGACAATTTTCTTCTAGAAAGACAATGTGTTCAGGTGGAGGAAGACTGCAGGTTGCAGTCGAAACATGTCAAGGTAAAGAAAAAGTATCGGTGGTTTAAATCGGCGCTTGTGACTTAAAGTCGAGTGCTTTTACTGTAATTTAGGCAGGCGCGCTCATAATAGAAGCGATTGAGAGCGCGGCTCATGGTTGCATAGCAACGACAGACGCCACTGGAGCGAAAGCGCATTGGAAAGGAGAATGCGGCGCGGACGCGATATGTGAATGCCCCTTAGAACGGCGACTTTTTCTTTGCATATCAGACAGGTAGCAACTACAGAATAAGAAAAAGAATAATTTAGCGGGCCGGATTATGTTTTATTTTTGAGATCAGTTGCGGGCCGGCAGTTTGAGACCACTGATCTAACGTCTTTGCTGCTTACTTGGCGGCCACGGCCAGTGCAGCTGGCATCCAACTTAAAGGTGCATTGCTGCCCCCTACAGTACTGGAGTGTGAAACAGATTAGTGGGGGAAAAAAACAGATGATGACTGCGTGCGTGGCGGTGGGTGGTGGGCCGGCCCGCCGGCCGTCCTGGAGTACCGGCCGTTCTGTGATTCTCCAGATCACACAGATGGCCAGTCCGCCCCTGGCTGGGTGGATCGGTTGGTTGCTCGTTCCTGGTTCTTCCATTTTACACACCTGCTCTGGCTGCCGTTACACGCGCTTGCTAACTGGAACTGGGCGCGTTCGTGACGTTCAACTCCCGGTATAACATTTTTTACAAAATAAAATAATGCAAAAAAATAAATAAATAAATAAAAAATCGATTTTTGAAAATTTAATAATCGATTCATACTCGTCCATAACATACTCGCGATTAATCAATAATCGATTTTTTTCACCACCCCTAATATATATATACACATATACACTCTATTGCTATAAGCTTTGGGACGCCTGCTTTTACATGCACATGAACTTTAATGACATCCCATTCTTAATCCGTGGGGTCTAATATGGAGTTGACCCACCCTTTGCAGTTATTACAGCTTCAACTCTTCTGGGAAGGCTTGCCACAAGGTTTAGGAGTGTGTTTATGGAAATTTTTGACCATTTTTCTAGAAGCGCATTTGTGAGATCAGGCAGTGATGTTGGACGAGAAGGCCTGGCTCACAGTCTCCGCTCTATTCATCCCAAAGTTGTTCTATCGGGTTGAGGTCAGGACTCTGTGTAGGCCAGTCAAGTTCCTCCACACCAAACTCACTCATCCATGTCATGTTGGAACAGGAAGGGGCCATCCTCAAACTGTTCCCACAAAGTTGGGAATGAAATTGTCCAAAATGTCTCCGTATGCTGAAGCATTAAGAGTTCCTTTCACTGGAACTAAGGGGCCAAGCCCAACCCCTGAAAAACAACCCCACACCATAATCCCCCTCCACCAAACTTTACACTTGGCACAATGCAGTCAGGCAATTACCGTTCTCCTGGCAACCGCCAAACCCAGACTCGTCCATCGGATTACCAGACAGAGAAGCGCGATTCGTCACTCCAGAGAACACATGTCCACTGCTCTAGAGTCCAATGGCGGCGTGCTTTACATCACTGCATCCGACGCTTTGCATTGCACTTGGTGATGTAAGGTTTGGATGCAGCTGCTCGGCCATGGAAATCCATTCCATGAAGCTCTCTATGCACTGTTCTTGAGTTAATCTGAAGGCCACACGAAGTTTGGAGGTCTGTAGCTATTGACTCTGCAGAAAGTTGCCGACTTCTGCGCACTGTGTGCCTCAGCATGCGCTGACCCCGTTCTCTGATTTTACGTGGCCTACCACTTCATTGGGTGGCCCAATACTTTTGGCAATATAGTGTATATATATATATATATATATATATATATTAGTAAATATTGCTGCTTATTGCAATGTATTGTATTAGTGCTTTGTGTTCAATTATTTTAAACTATATTTTGACTATATTTCACTACTTATAGTAAAGGGGATAGTTCACCCAAAAATGAAAATTTTGTCTCACCCTCATGTTTTTCCAGACCTAAAAGATATTTTGAAGAATGTTGGTAACCAGACAGTTGATTGTAGCCATTGACTTCTATAGTATAGGGGGAAAAAAATACTATGGAAGTCAATGGCTACCATCAACTGTTTGATTACCAACATTCTTTAAAATACCTTCTTTTGTGTTCAAGAAACTCATACAGGTTTGGAACTACTTGAGGGTGAGTAAATGATGACAAAATTTTCTTTTTTGGGTGTACTATCCCTTTAAACATTTTGAACCAAATTGGTTACAATTCCTGTTTGGTTAAAATTGTAAGCCGCTCATTCCAAATAAGGGGTGTGGTGACGTCAGTGGCATCCATAGTGTTTTCCTCGTGTTGTGCCGGGTAAAAGAAACACCTGGGTTGCATTAGCAATCAGGGATGAAAGCTATAAAGGTATGTTTTTGTTGTTTGGGGGGTTTTTTCTTGTGAGTGCTGCTGAGTTCCTTGCCGAGGCTGCCATGCCGGGACGTGGGCTGGAGATTATTGTACGACGTGTGCGAATAGATTGGGAGGGATAGTTTGTAGTGTTGGGGTTTTCCCCGGCTAAGTCAGGTGGCCACCGCTGATTTCCCAGAACGCTGTACCCCACGTCTGGTAGCGGGTAAGAAAGCCAGCAGTACAATTTTATATTTATTGATGTATGTATTTGTTGTTAAATATATGACGGTGTATTTCTCTGTTTGCCGGGGAGGCCTTGTGTTATGTGTATGTTTATTATGGTCCCCCGGCACCAGGTGTTTGTAAAGTGAACGTGTCTGACTGAGTACAGGTATGAGGGCAGGTTATCAATTCCCATATCTTCCATACTATATATTGACGACGGCTGGGTATTTAGCCTGAGGGGTATCAATGGTATGTTGTCTTGATTTCACAACAACCTTTGAACCCCTGCGCTGAATATGTTGCCTTGAACGTTGATGCTGCATACTTTTTAGTTAAAGGTGCTCTAAGTGATGTCACGCGTTTTTAGGCCAAAACAGTTTGTCACATACAGCAAACATCTCCTCACTATCCGCTAGCTGCCTGTCCCCTGAACACACTTTAAAAAAACGCGGTCTCTGTAGTCGCCACAAGCTCCGAAAACGGCAATAAAAACAAACTGGTGCAGCCTGGACAACAAATCATAATAAACATGCTCTAGCCAATAACCGACAAGAATGATTTTAAATGCGCGTTCATGACTGTTTCAGGAAGCACAAAGGGTAGGGGGAGGAAGAGGAGGAGGGTCTAGCTAGCCTCTGTTTTGTTTGACAACACTTCGAACGTCAACAGGACGTTACATCACCCAGGATCACTTAGAGCACCTTTAAGTTTGCTGAGTATCATTAACTGCAAATACATGGTCAGTTGAATGGTACCTGTCATGATTGCCTCAACCTGTCATCACCCTGTGTTTTAATATGATTGTACAAAAATTGAATTGCCCATATATAACAGCTCATATATATCACAAGGTATTACTATGGTACCTTGTCTAGAAAAACATTGTAATACCATTGCCAATTGCTTGTAGTTGCTTCTCTAGTTGACTTGTGCTTCTGTGTTGTTCCGCCCAAAACCTGAACACCTCCTGCTCTCTGTGGCTCTGAAGATACCCAAGTCGGGTCAGCCGTTTCTGCAGTTCCAAAACCTCATGAAAGACAGATTAAAGATTAAATTAGATGATTAAGTGTATTCATTCTTAAGTCTAAAGATTATCTCCTATTAAATATTCATGGAGAAAGAAAGCAGAGAAATGCTCTCACCAGGTAGTGACGTGTTTTAGGTAGACACCTCAAGTATGCGTCATTATGTGTGAGGGTTGATCTGGTGACCCTCTGAATGGTGACAAACTTCTGTGACAGAAAGAGTAAACTGAGGATGGAAAGAGAATGAACTTTGAAAATTGAATTTCTTAACTGTTGATTGCAGACACCGATAACAAATTTGGGCACAGCTTTGTTGAAATCTTTGTTGAAACTGAAGAGACACGTCTGATGTCTTTTTCTCCAGAGAGAAATCTGACATTTAAGCTCCATTTGCTCTGCATTTAAGCTAATTTCTGTCTAGAACATTTGAGATTTCATTTGAGATTTTTAGCTTATGTGTAAGCATTCCCATTTCAAGGGTCCAGTGAGGACCCCTGTCTTCAGTAGAGCATACAAATCGAATAAGAAGTAAACATGCAACCACAGGAAGCCATTAACTGCAACAGGGACCAATTAGGCCCCAGCAGGTGTCCATGGCTTGGCCTGCTTTGGTCCCAGCTCATCATCATGAAGTCTGGACAAAGTTTTTCAGGCAGAGCTGAGGAAACAACAGGGCAGTTTCATTTGCTCAGCAATTTGTACCAAAGGTTTCCTACTGGCAGCCCATAAAGTCTTTTATAGCTCTCCCTTTGTCCTCCTCTTCAGTGCTGGTCATTAGAGGACACAATTACAGCCCACTGAAGAAGGCTGGCTTTTATAGGAGGAGATTGATAAGCCAAAGACCCCTCCCCCACATCCTTACCCCCCAGATTCTACCTCTTATTGTCCTCAACCCAGACGGCCAAAATCAAAGTCAATCACAAGTCCACACCAACTGCTTCCCCTATATTACAACGACAGGTTTCCTCAATCCTCTAGACTTTAGTAACACTTCAAAGTGGCACTGGGAGAGACACATCTATTCTCCTACAATGAGTTGCACTACAGCATTCTAGATGCATTTTTGCTCAAGAGAATGCTCTGTGGCATTCACCTTAATGCTGTTTTGTATACGTTTTAGCCTAACTTCACTTCAGTAAAAACACTTTTTTTGTGGTTAGAGGTGCTCTCATAGTTAAGACTTAACTTAATGGAATTGAATATATACTTTGGCTCTAATGTTTCTCCTAAATTTCCTTAGGTGGAATAAAAATATACACAAGAGACAATTTAGACATTTGTTGACATTCAGTAGAGTACAGACTTATAAAATCTATGTGGACAGTACAGGCCATTTTATTAGGTCTTGGAATAATTTGATGGGAAAAAAATAAGGTTAAGTTCTCTAACTTTTCAACATTTGATTTCAATTTAGTTTTTTTTTTTCAACTGCTTACACACAAAATCCTTACTTGTAACACAATGTCTGAAACCTGACACTCAAACACCAGAACACACCAAACTTGCAAAACCATACACTAATTATTGGCCTTCGACTAATAAAACACTTTTTGCAAAACACAGCACACAATTCTCTATGTAGCACACAAAAATCTAACAGTAAGTACAAACCCGATTCCAAAAAAGTTGGGAAACTGTACAAATTGTGAATAAAAACAGAATGCAATGATGTGGAAGTTTCAAATTTCAATATTTTATTCAGAATACAACATAGATGACATATCAAATTTAAACTGAGAAAATGTATCATTTTAAGGGAAAAATAAGTTGATTTTAAATTTCATGTCATCAACACATCTCAAAAAAGTTGGGACAAGGCCATGTTTACCACTGTGTGGCATCTCCTCTTCTTTTTATAACAGTCTGCAAACGTCTGGGGACTGAGGAGACAAGTTGCTCAAGTTTATGGATAGGAATGTTGTCCCATTCTTGTCTAATACAGCCTTCTAGTTGCTCAACTGTCTTAGGTCTTCTTTGTCGCATCTTCCTCTTTATGATGCACCAAATGTTTTGTATGGGTGAAAGATCTAGACTTCAGGCTGGCCATTTCAGTCACTGGATCCTTCTACGTAGCCATGATGTTGTAATTGATGCAGTATGTGGTATGGCATTGTCATGTTGGAAAATGCAAGGTCTTTCCTGAAAGAGACAACGTCCGGATGGGAGCATATGTTGTTCTAGAACTTGGATATACCTTTCAGCATTGTTGGTGCCTTTCCAGATGTGCAAGCTGCCCATGCCACAGGCACTCATGCAACCCCATACCATCAGAGATGCAGGCTTCTGAACTGAGTGCTGATAACAACTTGGGTTGTCCTTGTCCTCTTTAGTCCGGATGACATGGCATCCCAGTTTACCAAAAAGAACTTTACATTTTGATTCGTCTGACCACAGAACAGTTTTCCACTTTGCCACAGTCCATTTTAAATGAGCCTTGGCCCAGAGAAAACGCCTGCACTTCTGGATCATGTTGAGATATGACTTCTTTTTTGACCTATACAGTTTTAGCCGGCAACGGCGAATGGCACGGTGGATTGTGTTCACCGACAATGTATGTGATGCAGTGCCGTCTAAGGGCCCGGACATCACGGGCATCCAGTATGGTTTTCCGGCCTTGACCCTAACACACAGAGATTGTTCCAGATTCTCTGAATCTTTGGATGATATTATGCACTGTAGATGATGATAACTTCAAACTCTTTGCAATTTTTCTCTGAGAAACTCCTTTCTGATATTGCTCCACTATTTTTTGCCACAGCATTGGGGGAATTGGTGATCCTCTGTCCATCTTGACTTCTGAGAGACACTGCCACTCTGAGAGGCTCTTTTTATACCCAATCATGTTGCCAATTGACCTAATAAGTTGCAAATTGGTCCTCCAGCTGTTCCTTATATATACATTTAACTTTTCCAGCCTCTTATTGCTACCTGTCCCAACTTTTTTGTAGCTCTCATGAAATCCAAAATGAGCCAATATTTGGCATGACATTTCAAAATGTTTCACTTTCAACAATTTATCTATATTCTATTGTGAATAAAATGTAAGTTTAAGAGATTTGTAAATTATTGCATTCTTTTTTTATTCACAATTTGTACAGTGTCCCAACTTCCCAACTTCGGGTTTGTATTTTGATTTCCTTTTTCAAACACTTGTTTCTGTCCAACTACACATGGATGATGTATTTCTTTTCTTTCGTACTGTGTAATACTGTATTCACAATCACAAATGCTTACAGTAAAAAAGTAGTTTGGTTTCAATCTTGCTTTCGTGTTTGCCATGAATTTCTCATTTAACATCTCTCTGCCAATTACTTTCAGTCTTGTACAGAAATGTACAAAGGAGCTCATGAAAGAAGAGCTTTAGGTTTTGAATAACTGTGTGTATATGATATATCCAAAAATAGAATATTGTGGCAAAGTTGTTTGCAACGTAAGACAAATGTTTGCTTTTGACATATGTTTGTGATATTTTGAATGCAGTGCTTCATTTTGCAAGAGACGTGAGGCATTTTGCATTTTGTATGTCAGATTCTTGGATTTGTGTTTAAAATTTTGAAAAAAAAAAAAAAAAGAGGCAAACTTTTGAAAATGTGTCTAAGCAGTTGAAAAAAAACTGAAATCGCTGTCTAAGAAAAAAAAAATTCTCTCTTTTCTTTGTGAGTTTAGCAAGGTTAGGGCTACAACTTTTTCAGGGTCATGCAGCCACAGTAAGGAAATGTATACTGTATAATTGTCCATACAGTTGCTGGTAATGTTTCAGTAGAACACTGTCATGACTATTTCAGCACAGAGACTTCCTCTCATGCTCTGATGGAGAGACAGGAAATGGGTACCTTTTATTTGAAATGTTAATGGCTGATGTAGATGATGTGTTTGATACTCTAACGTATGGGTATGTGTATGTTGGGTGGGTCTGATTGGCTTTTGCCAGAATGTCTAGGAGCTCATTTCAGATGGCAAAGGAAGTTTGAAGCTGACATGTGAGTTTGGTTTACAATAAACACCCGTAACAACATTCTACTATCCCATGCAGAAGGTCACCTTATTTGTAAGGGACACTGAATTAGTTATGTAGGGGAAGTGGGCTATATCCATATTTTTTAATTTAGTTTCTTTTTTTAGGTAAAGGTCCAGTAGCATAAAAGCTTGTTTTCCCCCCCTTGCAGTGAAATGTGAAGTGATTCACAAAGTAGTTCTAAATGACCTAGCTCACAAATAATTTTAAATGAGAACAATATAGTTTCAGTTCTGCCCACCATTTAAATACCATTATTTACAATTTCTGTTGGCTAAAACAATAGATTGATATTTTAAAATGTTACCTTACCAGTTTTATTTTATTTTTATTAACCAGTTGCCAAGACAACATTTCTCATTTAAATTCATGTTAAACTTGATAACTAAAACTGAAGAAAAATAAAAACTATATACACTGATTAAAATAATAATAATAATAATAATGACAAAAACACAACAAGATTACTAAAATTTAATCTAAAATTAAAAATGCAAACAAAGGATATAAAACAAAACTAATTCAAAAATATTAATAAAAACTATAATAGTATCTAGATACTAAAATAACATAGGTTGGAAAGACTGATATCATATAGGTAAGTGTGATAAAATGACAACTTACCCCAGTGGAAAGACTTCAAGGGTAACTTGTGAATACACAGAAATATTTTCAAACGTAAAACTATAGCTACTCTAAGCTGTTTACTTTTCAACTTGCCAATGTCTCCCTTATAATCAAATCTGATAAAGAACAACTGGGAAGAAATGCTTAAAATGCCTTAAATATAAAGAGATCCAACGGAAAGCAATGCAACCTGGCCCTGCATCTGCATCAATATGCATACTATCCACCCTATCCGCCCTAAATAGTATTGAATATTACTAATGTCACATACTAGATAGATAGTATGCACATTGAGACGCAGGCCAAGTGTTTTTTTTTTGTTTTTTGTTTTTTTTTCGTTTTTTTTCTCAGTACTGTCTCTACTGGCTAATTTTTTTTATAACAGCTACGCTTGCTTTATGCTCTTTGTAATGAAAACAATGTGATTAGTCATCGATGCCAGGAGGATTTACCTGCTCTTTAAGTCCTTTCCTGAGATTGGAATTATCTGGATCATGAGGCTTCATCTCTTGTCTTTGTCTTTGAACTTTTTCCCTCAGTAATGTAGCATACTGATATGAAAGCATGTCTTTCAAGCGGTGTATTCTGTAGTATGTCTCTAGATGGCGCTAGATTGTAAGAAAAAGAGAACGAAAGCATCAGCGTGTGACAGAGCAAAAAAAGAGAACACTTAATTTGTGAAACTTGTCAACTCTTTTATCCATACAGAATATTTCTTCATATAACCTATTCATGGAGAAAATAAGATCTTATTAATATGTCAAATTGATCTGAAAATATGAAAAATTAGATCTGATTATTTGGTTGCATTGTTTGATTGCTAATACACTAGGCTATAACTGATTAATTTGACACAATTTCCCAAACCATGTATTAAATTCTCAAAACAAAGACACATTTCTCAAAACTATAAACATGTTTCACTTGTTTTCACACATTCCAATTATCTTAACGATTTCTGCAAAACTGTACACAAACATGCCCTTATTTTACAGTGGTTTATCCATGTTCTCCTTCAGAAAACACAAACAAATAGTATAATTAACTCAAGTGTAACTATGTAAACTCAAATATTCACACATTTATCCATCAGTAAACATTCAGTAGCAAAAATTATGACACACCAATCAATCTCAGGATATCGGGATAATATAAACAGGAGCTGATTGTGCTTTAGAAATTGCATCCTATTTGTGATTGTCAAATTTATTTGTAGCCATTTTTTTTTTTTCCCGATGTGCTGTATTTTTGCAGAACTGAGAGATGACTGCCTACGGATGGTAGAGAAAGTCTTTTGTCAGAAGAACAAGAAAACTGCTATAGTATTAATGAAATTTGGCTGAAGGTGCAGAGGATGGCGAATTTATTTCCTTATGTATTACTGTAATTGACAGTATACTGTGTGTTGCGTACACATTATATATTTAGTTCTTTGGTTTTTGAACTTTTCTTCTTCTTGTAAGATCAACTACTTCATCTAGCTACTTTCATCTCCTGTAGGATCACTTTACAGTTCATTTTACTCTATCTGCACTCTTTCATTTATGTTGTATAGCCTACTGTAATTGACACTGAGCTGCCAAATTATTCTTGAATACCAATAAGGTATTTTTGTTACAGTGTTATTGATCTCACTAGTGTTCAGGAAAGTAGTCTGTGTATTTGCAGGTGTTGTGTCATCTGAGGCCAAAGTTTGGCCACGTACACACTGTAAGTTTCAGGAGTGACAATCGCATTTAAATGCAGGGGTGAATCCCCTAAATTATCTTTATGTGTGTACGGAAAAGGACTCACTCTCGAAAATGCGATGATTGACAGCTTGGAAACCATGTAGCGACTTTCTGGCGTCTACTGTATATCGTGTTTGGTATCCGTAATCGTGACCAAAGTAATATTAAAGTGACAAAACACTCGTTATTTTCAGCAATTTAACTAAACACACTAACACAGTCGACGGAGGCGTCGCGTTTTGTTTATATGCTTGTATTAGCCAGTTTCATACAGCGCGCGAAACTTATTCTGTGTTGCCATGGTCACTCATTATAAGCTTTTTAGGCTTGTTGTTTGAGCTCGTCTCATAAAGCAAACGGGTTTATGGAGTTATTAAAGTGAGCAGACATGAATCACGATTTTCAGCATAAAGCATTTGGATATTATGCTTTCCCTGTGATTCGCCGTGCATACACGTGACGGGAGACACACGTTACATCGGTGCACGTAAATGTCATTAACAACTAGTTGTTCAGTTCGGTTCCGTAGGCTACACACTGCATTGAATTTCTGTAAATGCGGTTGTTAATACCTGTATTTTTCGGGAGTTAATACGGTTGCAGAATGCGGTTGTCACTCCCGTATTTTAATGAACTGTGTGTGTACAGAGCGCGATTAAGCACTAAAAGGTGAACTGACAACTAAATTTAGCTGCAGTGTGTATGTGGCCTCTGATTTTAACAGAAGTGAATACGTTTTTGACTGAAATATTTGATTTTGACGTGGAAGTTTGATGTTTGTACAAGTTGGTGTGTTAGGAGATTGAGTTTTCAGTTGAGACCCGCCCCCTTTAGTTACTCTTGCTATGTCCGACAAGCCATGCTGATCTCTCGCCACACATTATGTTCTCACACAGTGAAAAATACATCGCGGAACCGATCATCTCTTCCTACTAGTTCATTTATAGCATCAAATAAACATGAATGAACATCATAAGGAAATTAAGGAATGTTGTTTTAATCACGGAAAGACGTCAGTACACACCTTTTTTCAAGTTCAAATCCATCTATGTTAATCTGCTAACTCCCCTGATTGCTTTGTCGGACAAAATAGCGGATTCGGCATTATGATTGGTTAGATCACCTGTCAATCAAACTGTTGGCGAAGGGTATAGAGGGTTTGCACGTGACGTCACCGTCGACCATTACGACTGCGGTCACGCCCACTGAATGGCAAAAGACTGAAGGGGCTCACACACTGTACGCGAAGCTCAGCGTCGCCACGTCTTAAAATTCGAACGCATTGTTTTCTATGAGTGTATGCACACAGGCGGCGACATATTCGGCACCTGTCCGCGGCGCCCAGCTATGACTCGCGTCATAACAATGCGTTCGAATTTGAAAGACGTGTCGCAGCGCTGAGCTTCGCGTCCGGTGTGCGATCCCCTTGAGCGGCAAAGCCCCCGTATCTCTTGTTACACTACAAAGGAAATGATTCCTGTAACGGCGTGAGGCGGAACTCACAAGAGGCCCCCCAATCACACTGAAAGAACCCGAGCTTCCCCTAGTGGAATGGGCTCTAACTCCTATGGGGCATTCAGCACCCAGACAGTAGTAACACAGGTTAATGGCATCGACTATCCAACATGAGAGATGCTGTTTTGAGACCGGAGACCCTTTGGTGCGGCCACCAAAACAAACAAAGAGCTGATCCGACTGCCTGAAAGGCTGTGATCGCTCCACATAGGTCCTCAATGCCCTGACAGGGCAGAGTAACTCTAGCTCTCGTTCATCCGTAGAGGAAGGAAGAGCAGAAAGCGAGATGACCTGCGCTCTAAACGGGGTTGAGAGCACCTTAGGAACGTAGCCATGCCTGGGTTTCAGAACGACCTTAGAGTCATTAGGTCCGAATTCAAGGCATGTAGGGCTCACAGAGAGGGCCTGCAAATCGCCAACACGCTTGACCGATGCTACTGCAAGTAGCAGAGCGGTTTTCAGCGTCAGGGGCCTGAGGTCAGCTGAACGCAGCGGCTCAAAGGGGTTACCTTTCAGGGCCCTGAGGACCAGAGAAAGGTTCCAAGTGGGAATGGTGAGGGGACGAGGTGGATTTAATCGCCTAGAACCCCTTAAAAAACCACAAGGCCGTTTCAACCCACTTATTGGCCAGCAATAGGAGCATGGAACGCTGCGATGGCTGCTACGTAAACTTTAAGTGTTGAAGGGGTGCGCCCCATATCCAAACGCTCTTGGAGGAAAGACAGTATGAAGGATATGTCACTCTCCACAGGGTCTATGTTGCGTGAGGAACACCAATCAACAAAGACCGACCATTTTTGGGCGTAGAGGCGTCTCGTGGATGGGGTTCTCGCCTGAGAAATGGTATTTAGAACGTCCCCGGGGAGGTTAGCCGGCTCCCATCGAGGGACCAGAGGTGCAGAGCCCAGAGCTCTGGCTGTGGGTGCCAGATTGTCCTGTTTGCCTGAGAGAGGAGATCCCGTCTCAGGGGAATCTGCCAAGGGGCTCTCGTGGAGAGCTTGAACAGCTCCAAGGACCAAACTTGGCTCCTCCAGAGCGGGGCCACCATAAGGACTCTGTGTTTGTCTTCTCTGATGTGCCTGATGACCTGGGGGATCAGTGCGATCGGAGGAAAAGCATAAAGGAGCATACTGGGCCATGTGTGAGCCAGAGCATTGACTTCCTTTGAGAAAAATGTTGGGCAGTGAGAGTTGTCTTCTGAGGCAAAGAGGTCTACCTCTGCTTTCCCAAAGAAATCCTAAATCGTGAGAACCATCTGGGGGTAGAGCATCCACTCGTCTGAGGGGATGTTGCTCTGCGACAACATGTCCTCGCCCAGATTGGTCTTGCCAGGAATATGAGTCGCTCTGAGCGACTGAAGTCTCGGCAGAGCCCATTCCAGAAGGCGTTTCGACAGAGCGCATAAGCGGCTGGATGAAAGACCGCCCTGGTGGTTTATGTACGACACCGCTGTCATGCTGTCTGATTGGACTAAGACATGGCGTCAAGTGAGCCTGAAAGGATTGAAGGGCTTTCATCACTGCTAGCATCTCTAGACAGTTGATATGTAGACGGCTTTTCTCGTGACTCCACGAGCCGAAGGCCGGTCTGCCCTCGCACACAGCGCCCCAACCCGAGTTGGAGGCGTCCGTTGAGAGCACCGTCCTTCGTGAGACCGCCTGCAGGGGTACTCCAAGACTGAACCAGGCAGGGTTCAACCAAGGTTTCAGGGCTAGAAGACAGACCCGATTGACCTTGAGACATAAGCGGCCGTGCCGCCAGGCGTTTGGAGGAACCCGGAACTTCAACCAGTACTGAAGATGCCGCATCCGAAGAAGGCCGAGCTGCAGCACCGGGGAGGCGGAAGCCATCAACCCTAGCAACCTCTGGAAAAGCTTCAGAGGGAGATAGGCTTTGTTCTTGACTGAGGCCGCGAGCTGCCGAATCGCCAGAGCACGTTCCGGCGAGACTACTGCCGTCATACGGACTGAGTCGAAGACTGCCCCCAGAAACGAAATTTGCTGGCTGGGGCACAGCGAGCTCTTGGCGAAGTTGACCCTGAGACCCAGACATTGCAGATGGCTGAGGAGCATGGATCTGTGTTGTTCCAGCTTGGCTCGTGAACGGGCTAGAATGAGCCAGTCGTCGAGATAATTTAGAACCCGGATTCCCATTTGTCTCAGAGGGGAAAGCGCCACGTTCATGCACTTGGTGAAAGTGCGAGGAGCCAGAGACAGCCCGAAGGGCAGGACCGTATATTGGTACGCCACCCCCTCGAATGCGAATCTCAAGAATCGTCTGTGATGGGGGGCTATCTGGATGTGAAAATACGCATCCTTCAGGTCCAGCGAGCAGAACCAGTCCTCGGGGCAAATGTGCTCGAGGATCTGCTTCAGCGTCAGCATTTTGAACTTCCGTCTCATGAGGGAGCGATTCTATGCCAGACTCATCCAGTGAGCGGAGGAGTTTGGCCTGGAAGACCTGGAATATGGCCATTGTATGGAGCGCGGAGGCAGCCTGGTCCGCCGAGGTCTAAGCCTGTCCAGCCAGGGTAGATGTGGTCCGGCAGGGCTTGGAGGGAAGGGCCCTCTTCGTCTTCCATCCCATAGCCGCGGGAGGACAGAGGTGAGCTGCCACCGCTTCTTTCAGGGGTGGCAAATGCTCGTATCCCTGCTCTTCGGCGGCGTCAACGGCGGTGAGGGCAGAGCGATGCGTCGTGTGGAGGCGGGCGGAGTACGAAGCACGCCACGACTTTGTCAGCTCCTCGTGGACCTCGGGGAAGAATGGAGCTGAGCGCTGGCGAGGCGCTTGGCGGCTGCCTGGCAGGAACCATTCGTCCAGGCAGCTGCGAGATGGCTGCTCTGGAGGGGCCCACTCGAGGTCCAGCTCTTCCACGGCTCTAGACAGGATGCGGAAAAGCTCGGCATCCCTGCCTTTGTCGTGCTCTATGGGCTCCAAAGGAGGTGGGGGAGTGAGATCTTCCGGCTCACCAGCCCATCCTTCTGCTTCGGAGGCCGCGAGGGACTTGGAGTCATCCTGTTCGTCGTCCGATCCTCCAAACGAAACAAGGTCAATTGCATCGGCAGAGGGACGCTGCTCGGGTCGGGAGAACAAGACTTGAGAATGTTCCCTTGGGGGAGAGGGTGAGACACGCGGGGGCTGGGCTGGCGTGAGCTCACTCAACTCCGGGCGCTGGATCGCTCTACCCCGCTGTCTCTTCCTAGCCGGCTCGTGGGAGGAAGGAGATGGGAGGGCGCGAGCGGCGAGATCGCCCTCTGTGAAGAAGGCGACCCGCGAGCACAGGGAACCGAGACTCATGCTCTCGCAGTGCGGGCATGAGACTCCAGCAAGCACGCCATCAGCGTGAGACTTGCCCAGGAAAGCGACGCACTCGCTGTGTCCATCGTCGTCGTGCAGAGGGACTCTGGATGTGCCACATGAGTGGCGCGGCATTTGCATCAACGCCGCCACCGTGATAACGGCGATTGGGGGGCTCTTTTTAGAGTGGCGAGGGACGTGGAAGCTCTTACGGAGCGGTGAAAACTGCTGTTATGCTCTTTTAGAGTGCCAATAAGCAGGCAGATTTGCTTTATGTATTTCCCCGCCGTTGAAATCAGGCAAATATAAATGTCAGGAAACACGACTCCAGGCTGCATGTCACTATCCATGGATTAGGTTTATTTGGCAAGTTGTAAGAAACACTTTCGAGTCTAACCTTTAGTGTAATTCGTTTGTTTTACTCGCGTTTACGCAGTTTCCCCTATTAAATCCAGTCACGCAGCAGCTTCTTTTGCCAATCAGTCCAGCTGAGGGAAAGCATTTTCGGTGGGAAAGTGACATCGATGCATACCCTCTATTGAAAATGAAATAGGCTACACTGCAACATAAAACGTGTTAGTTGCTACAGTAACCACCTCTTAATTGGTTAAATTTACCTATTTATAAAGACAATACATGTAATTTTACTGTAAAATTTATGTTTTTAAAGTATGAATAGCCTAATGCTGCGTTCTTAATTACTGTAATTTCGAGATGACAACACATGACGTTTTACTCTGAGTCTATTGTCCATTTTAGTTCTGGCAACCACAGCTGCCAATGTGAGTAATCAAACTGTAAAAGATAATCAAATAAATTATTCTTTTTTACAGTGCCACAGTGCAGTGTCTATTGATAGTCTATAAAGTGAGGAAAGTATACTAGCACACTGTGATCTTTTTCTACATAGGTGAGGTTTCTATGGACTTCACTTTGTGTCTATGGTAATCAGCAAGAAAGTGTGACAGTTGACAGTGTCTGCACCTGGGCCTTTGTTCTGGCATGTCTTTCAATCCATCAAGGCATCCTGATTACTAATTGGGTTTATTATGTGCAGCTGCAATTTAATGCCAGTTTAAACAGACAGTCTTAGACTTTGAGAGTGATTTGACATGATGTTCTCTCTACAGTTCATATGAAGCACATTCTGATGGTCATTTAATTAGGAACAGAATACTGATAGTACCTGATCTAGAAGAGCTTTTCGTTTTCTCTCAAGGACTTGATCAGAATCCACAGCATAAGTAGAAGTCACTGCCATGTGGCTTTGCTGACTCCTCTGCTTCTGACGTTCAGATAGACTGGCTGCCTTTTGAAGAGAAAATCACACTTTGATGACAACACACAACAGCAGCTGTGCTCTTGTCTTCTCTTGTCAGAGATCAGAGCACACCAGTGAGTAATTGCATGGGTTTTCCTGAATTGGCCAGTAATCAGTCTCAAATGGTAAAGAAACTAAGCTTGTACGATTGAAGAGCACAAATTACAGTAATAAGCCACAAGATGCTGTTTGTAACAGTGATTTTTCCATGGCTAAAGGATGTGGGTCATTCCCATCCAGTACATTTTCATGTCCCTGTCATATAGGCCTAACAATATATTGGATAAAATGCTAAACTGCAGTTCAACTGCAGACCACATTAGTTCTTTTACAATTAAGTGAAAATAGGACTGAATTTCACAATTTTGGTTTTAGCGGATGTTGCTATTTTTGAACTAGAAAACCTCTAAAATGAAAATTGATGACTTTAAAAAACAAAACAAAACAAATATATATTTATTTATTTATTTTTTTTTTTATACTGATGCAATTGTAATCTATTATGACCAATTAACCAAACCAGCTCCTTACATCATACTCCAGAAAGGGACATTTTTGTGGGCAAACAGCAAAACATCAGTAAGTATTAGCAATGAATTTGATGAACTCTGTCATATTAAGGCCTCTTTTCACAGACAGGGCTTAGACTAAGGCCTTAGTTCAATTATAGGATATTTAAGTAGCTTTTATAAATATAGTATAAATATATATATATATATATATATATATATATATATATATATATATATATATATATATATATATATATATAATATAAAATTAATAAAAAAACAAAACAATGACACTGATATTTTAAGATATGTCAGTACAAGTTGCTTTCAGTTAAAACAGCTCAAACATGCATTTTAGTCCAGAGTTAAGCTTTGTCTGTGAAACCGGGGGTTAGTGTATAAGATAAGACTACTTTTTGTCTACAGAAATACAACCTTAAACCTGTTGTGAATGGAGACTCAGGCAGGGGATCCAAGTGCAGCGTTTATTTAATAACAAGAGTGGTCGTACAGGCAGGGTCAAAGCAGGAGCAAACAGGAACAGTGAGGAACAGGCAGAGTCGTAGTCAAGGGACAGGCAATGATCAGGACAGGCAGCAACGGGTCAAAAACAGGGAACAGGCAGTAACGGCAACAGGGAACAGGCAGACAGGGAATACAGGAAAACGCTCAGAATTGTAACAACAGTTAAACAAGACTTCGCAGTGAGGTGGTGTGAGTGAAAGTCCTTTATAGTCCTGGTAATGATGTGCAGCTGGGTGTGGTGATCAGTGTGAAGTGCTAGGCTGTATGTGGCAACAGGTGTTTGGTGGGGTGATTATGTGATAGGTAGAGAGGATTGTGGGAAGTGTAGTCCGGGAACTGACAGGAGCAGACGGTGATCATGACAAAACCACACAAACATTAATTTTTAGTTTTTTAAGTTTTTTCTGCAGAACAGGAACAACCTAAAACACCTTAAATAACTTATTGCTTTTAAAAATGGCAGCAACAAAAACAAATAAATGTATTTAATTTATTATAATAGCTGGAATAAACATTTTTTCCCCATAAATAATAATATATGCTTCATGGTGTTTTTATGTAGAATGTGCACTCATGGTTGTGTCATTTTACAGTGGCTTCATGTGTGGCTCATACAATCAAAATTTTGAGGTAAAACTAATTTCTGTCTTGAAAACTCTTGGAGTGTTTGGCATGGTAACGGATATGACAGTGTTGATATGTTTGGATTTGGCGGAATAGATCTGCTACACTGCTGTTGGTTATTGCTGCGGCTGCAGCTGCAGATTAAGTACGGGATTTGCTACTGCCAATACATACACAACACGCTGCTGTGAGCAAGCAAGACATGCTGCTGTTATACAAAATAGCATACATGATTTACCCATCCCAGGTGAAAAAATATACATTTCCATAATGTTCTTGAAGTGCTCTATTTCCGCGCACTAATTTTGTATTTAATATGCTAAAAATCATTCAGTAACACTTTATTTTACAGTGTCATTGTTGCATGCATGTAGTAACTGTAGTAATAACTAGAAATGATGCATAATTACACGCAATTAAAAAATAAACCAAACCCTCATCCTAACCCTATAGTAAGTACATGTAGTTAATTATTTTTACTCAGTACTTAAATGTATAATTACACTGTAATACTGACACTTTAAAATAAAGTGTAACCAATTATTCTTTTGTACTTCTTAAGATAATCTTAAGAACATCTAAGTGTACTCAACTGTGCTATTTTGAGACACTATGAATATTAACTAAAATGTGCTTTTAACATACTATCTCTGTATTAAAAATACAAAGTTCTGGCATGAAACTCTAATGGGCAGGCTAATAGGTCCTTTAACTCAACCTGCTCGTAATCACATCATTATCTATAGGACACAGATGATTGGTTCCTGCTGTAATAGTAGCCAATGGGCTTGCGAGCTCAATCTTCAAATACATGTGTAGCTTTTGCCTAGTGCAGCACGCTTCCAGTAACCCTCCACCTTCCCCAGCTCCACCTGTATAGATCTGCTACTTGTAATTCATGCACACTATATTGTCCAGCAGCAGCATGTCTTACTTGCTCACAGAAGCGTGTTGTGTATGTATTGGCAGTAGCAAGTCCCGTACTTGCTCTGCAGCAGCAGCAGCAGCAATAACAGCAGCAGCAGCGTAGCAGATCTAGTCCACCAAGTCCAAACATATCAACATTGTCATACCCATTACCATGCCAAACACTTAGAGAGTTGTCATGATAGAAATGTATTAAATTACCACTTGTACACTTGAACCCACTAGTGTATGAAAGATGGGTTAATTTGTACTACAAGTAGTAACTAAATACATTTTTTAATACAGAGATAATATGCTAAAAGCACATTTTAGTTCATATTCATGCAGGTGTCTCAAAATAGCACAGTTAAGTACACTTAAGCCACGCACACATTTAACGATTGTAAGGCCGATTATGAATGTAAATTGATACTTATGACTGATCGCACTCAAACGCGTCCAGTCAGAGCCAGTTGCGTTCAGTCTGCGATTACAGTTGGTGTTTAAATTCCATGTGTAAGTATTTAAATCTGCTTCAGTCGCAGGAAACAGTCTTAGAATGTTTTAGCTAGTCGTTATGTGTGCCCGGCTTTAGATGTTGTTAAGTTTATCTTAAGAAGTACTAAAGAAGAATTTTTAGTTTATTAAGTACAAAATTAGTGCGTGAAAATAGAGCACTTTAAGTACATTATGGAAGAGTTATTTTTTTTCGCCTGGGGTAGCAGATCTAGTGGAGCTGGGGAAGGTGGAGGGTATCTGGAAGTGTGCTGCACTGCTAAGGCAAATGCTGACCAAGTATTTGAATGTTGAGCAGCGAGCTCATTGGCTACTGATACAGCAGGAACCAATCAGCTGTGCCCTACCCTTACGTAAGGAAAATATATTTACCAATATATTTCTTAAAATATATTGTGATATATTGTAATATATTATTTTCCCTTTTTATTTTCCAATATATTATATTTTTGAATACATTGAATAATATATTGATGATACATATATTATACATTATATTATATATTCATGTAATATATTGCAATATATTGCAAAATATACAAATGATTGCCGCTTTCAATATATTACAATATATTGAACATGAATATATAATATATGTGTTTATATATCCCCAAATATATGCAATATTATATTTATAAATATCCACCAAATGTATTTAGATTTATATGGGAAAATGTTTTGGTAATATATGTAAAAATATAGTGCCTTTTTTGGTTTTGATAACAATATATTTTTTTATATGTATCATTATATATACATATATGGTCTATGCATATATTGCAATATATTGAATGATACATAAGGAATTACTTTTCATATATTGAAAAATATGTGATAATATATTTACTAATATATCATAATGTACGTAATTTTATATTCAGTAACATACTTCATAATATATATAGATTTATATGTGATCAGATATGGTACTGCATGCATAATATATTACAGATAGATTTACTCATGCAGTATAAACACATATATGTTAAAATGTATTATGTAACACATTTATTATATTTTATAATAATTTACATTTTAAATGTTTTATATTTTCAAGTAAGTTAACAAAAGCACACCTGTATGTATTAACATTTCTACCAAAGAGACTATCACTGTGCTGTAGCGTGCACAGTTGTTACTTTGTAAATAAAGTTATTATAGTCTTAATGGTGTTCAGCCAATCATAAAGCTAACCACAGACTCTACTCTTCAGCACAGTGGTAACCCCAAAAACTCAAACATACCAGAAAACCTTTTAAATTCCAAAATAATACAACTTAAACACTAACAGATCTCCTCCTGTATCAATATTGAGCAAAACACATGAAATAGCACTTAATTTTAACATTTACTTTCCTTTAACAGTCAGAAGCAAAGCATGCTGGGAACTAGAAGTCTGTTGTAACTACTGATTGTTACTCATTCCATGAATGTGTGGATATATATGTACAATATGTATATGTGTACAATACATTCACATTTATATGGGAACATGTGTGTGCAATATATATACACAATAAAGGATAAATCTTGATGAATTTAATGCTATTTTTGTCTTAATTTATACATATTTTATATGTATCAATACATGGTCAATGCATATATTGCAGTATATTGAAAAATATAAGCACTAGTTTTCCATATATGGAAATGTATTATGTAATACATCGTATTATATTTTGCAGTATATTTCCATATATTTTTGTTCCGTAAGGGTATAGAGAATACTGTGATTGGAAGCAGATTAAGGACCTATCAGACTGTGCCATCTAGAGTTTCATGACAGAACTTTGTATTTCATTTATACATTAAAATACACAGAAAGCCAGTAAACTTTTTGTTAGTCTCTGTTCAGCTTCCCAGAAACCCATTTCTGTTATTTGTCAACATCTCAATACACCACTGTCCAGGACAGATTATTCCCTCCTGCTGACACTCACTTCTTATGTAATACTGGCTTCTTATGATGCTGGGCACTTATTGTTGCACAACTCTTCCTGTGCACCACTGACTTAGGAATCCTCTGCAATTATTGGCAGGTACAACACTGGTTAAAGTTTGACATGAACTACATAGTTAGAATTGTTTCAAAGGTTTCAGAGCATACTTGTGTCCTGTGAATTCAGAAATGGGTGGGGTATGATGTTTTTTATAACTTAATTTTTTACAATAATTAAAAACTTTTCCCACCATGTCTTATAACAGTACAGTAGGCTACTGTATAAGAAACAGATGCTAACGAAAAGATCTCCCCAACTTTTTTGCCAATAAGCCAACAAGAATCACATTATGAGACAAATACCAGCATGTTAAGCAAGCATATAAAACACAAAGGGAAGAGCAGACTGTCCATTTCCTTGTACAGGCACTTCATGAGTTTGTGGCGTCCATCTCTGGAAAAGGCCAGGCGAGCTGGCAAATATTCCTTCATTTTATAGGCTCTGCCCATTTAGTAAGTGGATGCTTTGTGATCATTCACAAAGAACATTAGAGGAAGGCAGTATTAATCAATTTGTTGCCACAGCAACAAGAGAATTGTGAAGGGGTACATACTGTAGTTATCTTGTCTGTTAAATAAGGAATTGTCATTGAAGGATGGCTGGAAGTGGGCGCTTTAGCCTGTCGTCTGTGTCAGCCATCACGAATCAAAGCTAGGCAGTTTCACACAGCTGGACAATACAAGTGCAAATATTGAGAAACTTAACAAATTCTGTTTTGCTTTGATTTCCCTTGCCTAATTGATTGTTTTTTTTTATGACTCCGTAAACATTTGTAGCGATGTACAGTTATTAATCAATTTATGGATGAAATATGAATATCATAATTCAGAAAGCTTTATGACGTTCATATATCGACCCAACGGGGAATTAAACATATATGGTGAATTAACTACAACAAATTATAATCAATCACATATATGATTAGTTCTGGTTGAATAATTATGTGGAAAACTATCAGTTCGTCCACCGAAACGGACAATTATCCACAGATTATCATGACAGAAATGTTATTCTCGGGCCGGGAGACTAACTTTCTATCATAGCCTTCAAATATAGAGCAAGGATATTAGAATCAGAACGTTAAAGTGACTCGGTTGTTGCTAAAATGAGCAAGTGAACAAAAAGCATGGATAAAATGAGTTTAATATACGAAACGGGTAATACACAGGTTATACGGCTAAATGGACACAAGTAAATACAAATACATACAAAGTAGAGGGAAAGGCAGAAACGAAAGAGATGATCAAAGCAGGTCAAATTGCAACAGTTCACCTTTAAGAGCCAGCAAGGAAACTCAGTATTTAAGATCGTAAAAACGTTATACTTGCATAGGTTAGTCAGGGTGCTTGGAGTTTTGGAGCGCTCGGTTTGATAGTTGCTTCTTCTTCCGGAGGTTGTTTCGGCGAAGTTTCAAACGAAGGTTTAACTGTTGTAATATGACCGGAAAATAAAGAAGAGAGTCCGTCTTGACGGCAGGAACTCGTGCAGAAAACTTGTGCCACCAAAAGACGCGTGTCATGGTGTTTTAAAGACAACAAACCAGAACGCCTTACTGATAACGTCCTCCAATGATAGCGTTGCAATTTGGCGGGTTTCCACATTCCTTTGTCCTGTCTCCCGAATAAATTTATGGTATGTTGAATCAGTGCATTTCCTTCATAGTATTATTAAACATTGAACGATGCATTTGGCAGAAATGTAACGTACATGAGTGAATAGCTCGGATTCACAGCTTTACGGAGAGATCAAACTCGACAGGTGTCGCTCGTCATACAAAGAAGATACACTTTACACTCTATTACTATCGTTTAACATGAAAACTAACCTACTACAGTCAATTCTACGATTCTATACTAGTAACACATACATGCAGCGAGCACTACAATGGCAGGTACATTCATATTTGCAGGTATAATATTTGTGTATACAGTCTTTGTATGTGAGTGTGTGTCTGTGGGTGCGTGCGTGTATTTTCTCTTTTTATGACCGTTTGGAATTCGGGCCTGTCTTTCGAAACCCGATCCGTGGCGTTCGCATCTCCTTTGAAGTCACAGAGGAGAGGTTTGGGACTTATCGAAATAGTCATAAAAAGAAGGTCTCGTGATCCATTAGTGTCTGCCGGGCCGGAATCGATGTAAGATTTACAAACCAAAGTTCCGTGAATTGAGGCTTAAACACAGTTTATGGTGGGACCTGCTCATCCTTGAGACTGTGCAGACCCTACACATTTATATTTTAAATTATTATTTTCCAGTAATGCCTTATTACAACAAAATGTATAATGTGTAAATGTGTTTAAATGTTGTCATGCATGAAGAACTCTCACACTGTCACTGATTCCCTTGAGGCAAATGAACCGTCACACAAACCGCAGCGCACACAATCTCCTCCGGTCCAGAGACATGATAGCACAGAGCGGATCATATGCGTGAGTCGGTGCAGACCACAAAGCGTATCGGACCCATTTGAATTCTGCACAGAATGCTGTATTTTAAAGTGATTTGGAGGAGATTAGAAGGAAACGGATGTTTTACAGAGCTCAACGTCTCTGGCCAAGCTGTGTTATAAACAAAAAGCTACTGGCTATTTTAAAAAAAAAAGAGGAGTAGCTGATCGATATGTCCCAGTTGAAATAACGTCAACACATTGAATAATGCTGCGTGTTCCAGGGCACTTCAGTGGGCCTTTAAGTCAGTGAGCTATTTGCATCATTTGGAAGCTTGCATACATAAAAACATTTTCTGGCAAGTTTAGATATCTCACAATTCTGACTATATAACTTGAAGAAATAAAGTCATTATTGTGAGATATAAAAAAATAAGAATTGTAAGATATTGGCCTACAGTAATTGTTGAAGGTAATTGCGAGTTTATAACTTTAGTTTACTTTTTTCTTAGAATTGTGATATAAACTTGCAAATGAGTTAGTATAAGCTCTGAAATGTGAAATAAACTCTCTCTCTCTCTCTACATATATATAAACTTGCAATTAGGCTACTTGGGGGGGAAAAAATCTATTGTGAGATAAAAAGTACAGCAAAAACAAAGATCTGTATCGTTATGAAAAATGCACGCTGGAAAATCAGTAGGCCTAATGGAAGTGAACTTGGTCCAGAATTCAGTAATTGCTCCAACAGATTCATAATTATTTTTGATTGTCTAAAAGCAAGCTGGAATCAGATTACACCACACGCTGGATGTTTTTGATTCATTATTAAAAACCTACTCATTTTAGCTATTTGCTCAGGAATCAGACTACACTTGCTGGAATGTTTTAGCTGTGTATATTCAGAATATTTTAGTATGATGATCCATGCACATTCAAACTGTTAATAGAAACAAACCTCATGAAAATAATTTCTTTCTGTTGTTTAAAATGTATCTCTTTTCCCATAGGGCTATAACAAAAAATATCTCAGTATTTGCAAAGCTCTGAGAAATATGTTGGAAAGGGTCAAACATGCATGTTAGAATGTTCCTTTTCCCCACAATAACAACCTGTGTGGGACAGAATGAAAAAAGAACACTTAATTATGGTACAAAGAATCTAACAGAATGGGGTAATGAATGTGCTAAGGTTTGTGGAAAGAATAAGGGCCTTTGACTATTGAAAAGGACTTGTGAAGTTGACCTGGGGACTGTGTTGCTAGTTGTAACCAGGGTGACCAATACAGCAGTTGCTCATTTGTACTTTCCCTGTTCTACTATTTTCCCTGTATGGGGATGAGGACACAAAAGAATGGTATTTTTATTAGGTTCACAGATGATGCTGATTACAGTCACTTTGAACCCAACTGGAGAAAGTCCTCGAAAGGCTTGAGAGTGTGTCTAAGGAACCATACATGATTCCCCCTCTCCATTTTTATTTTGCATTTGTTCTGTAATTGCCACAGACACACATTCACATAGAGTCGCTAGAAGTCTGAACACCATATTCCACAATGTTTTAATACAAGAGATTGGTAATACTTTAGTTTGAGGATCAATTCTCTATATTAACCGGTTGCTTATTAGCTCGAATATAAAATATTGGCTAGGATTATTACTTATAAAGCACATATTAATGCCTTATTCTCCATGACCATATTCTACATCCCTTATTCCTACCCCATACCTAAACTTAACCACTACAATAACTACCTTACTATTAATAAGCAGTAAATTATGAGGTTATTGAGGCAGAAGTCATAATAAATAATGAATATGTGCTCCCCAAACTAAAGTGTGACCAAGTAGGCCTATTCTAAAAAGTGTAATAAACATTGTATTCATTTTTTGTCCATTCATACCAAATTAATGGTATATTTAATAGGAGGAAGCTTTTGCTTTGTCTGGTTCATTTGTATATTTTAATATAATGCATGCCATATTGTTTATTTCACACATACCTTTTCTGGACACTGTGCTGACTGGTAAGAGTCCAGGATAGGCGGAAGCGAGCTGATATGATGAACCTCTTCCGTTTTCATTGTCATAATCAGACCAGTGAGCTATTAAGATGTAAATAGGCCTATGTAGTTAACAAACAGGATGACAAAATGCTATAAGTATCAGAGAACTCAAATATATGATGTGCTGTAAGTTTTCTTTACGTTTCTACCAGCAGTGACCTTCTTGCAGTTCACTTAAATGAGGATAAAGGAATTTGTAAAAGTACTAATAGGCCTATTCGATTTTGGCTACCAATTTTATATGAAGTCAAAATGCATATATTAATTATAAAATTAACAATAGAATGATTTTACATTGGTCGACAACCTATTATTTAGATGTTTGATTACATTTCTGAATTACAGTGGTATTCTCATAATTTAGTCACATAGAAAATGAAATGAACTCTAGAAATAAAAAAAAGACTTACCAGTTTAGCAATAAAAATCTGCCCTCTGAAGCCTTTGATTATACTAACAATCAACTATAGCCTATAGGTTTCCTAACAATTTGAAGAATCACTCCACAAGCTAAACAGCTTTTCTAACAACAACACCACCACCACCATCACCACAGTGTGTTACTGTAATGACTATATATTTGATATAACCTACGTAGTTTCAACCCAGTCAACGAAGAAATTTTCTAAATGACTAAGTATTTTTCGCTGTAGCATCAAACTCATCTCCACAGTAAGAGCTCAGAGCGAAGTGTGCTGAGTTTCAGGTCTGATCTGTGTTTAAGCGGTCGTTGCCATAGCGCGAGCTTACACAACCTCAGTCCTTTCGATACCTTATAGCCCATTCATTTCACTTTGTTCATTGTAGCCCTGTTGTGCTCACATTTATCAAAGAAATATTTGTAAGAAATCCCCCTTGTTAGATTTTAGCAAAACACAAAGGATGCGCGACCTGCTTTTCACATTAACAAAATGTATGCTAGCTATGATATGTTGTTTTCCGTAGGCTATTTTAAAATTCATAATGTTTTAAAGATGTATATACAACACTAGAGACGATTCTGTAGGCCTACTGCAGAACCAATAGAACTAATAATTCATATTTATGTGCCTACCAGCTGTTCACATTTGATCATTCAAATAGGCTAATAAGAAAAAACATGTCTTTTCGATTTTATTATCAGAACCTTTAAAAATGACTTGGAACAACACATGGCATATAAACACCTCCACATTGCAAAATAAATACTGTACACGGCTGGTTCGTCGATCAAACAGTCCTTCAGTTCATATTACACACATACTTGAACAAGTCTCAGATATTAAGTGTCTCTTCTAAGGCTCTCAGACAGTGTCGCCTTTGACAGCTATTGTTTTCTGGCACAAAGGAAGGACCGTGGCCTCTGGATGCATTTCACTGGTCGTCATTCGCTTCATTAATTGTCCACATTATTTCCACAGTTTAAATCAAGCATCTGTCATTCAGCCCATCAAAGTGAAAACAATAGCAATGTGCAAAAAACACTACTGTTTTCCAGTCAATGTGTAAAGGTAACCTGCAAAAATTCTCTGAGTGATCAGCAATACTGTACATTTCAATGCAGAAAACATTCCCGTCAGTCCATTAAGAAAGCTGCGTGTGTGTGTGTGTGTGTGTGTAGGACGCGTTCTTGCGTTCATTCTGCGCTGTTTATTGTTGCTTTATGTGCACTGCGTCATATGGACGTTTTTGCGCAATCACGTTTAAGCGGCGTGTAAAGTTGAAAATAAAAAGGCCTATGCATTCTGTTCCATTCCAATAATTTAATGGAGCGTATATGAACCCAAGTACGTGTCCTGACGCCTTTTTGCATTACATCTTCTCCATTTTAATTTTTGGTCTATGTAAACATTGCAACGCATTTGATTTTTTTTTTTTTCAGCGTCTTCCATATGTGCCAAATTTTGGGCCCAGTCACGTTAAAAATAGTCCATTGTTGCGCTTTTCTTTTTTTTTTTTTTTTTTTTTTTTTTAGCAAGAACGCGCCCCGTGTGCGCGCCTTCCTTCGTTCTCTTTGCGCTGTTTTTAATTGTTGCTCTATGTACACATGCGTCAAACGGTCATGAGCCTTGCAATTAATACTAGTTCAACTTTTACAAACGTTCTCTTCAATTCCATTGCGCTCTGTCCTGCTATTTTTCAACGCGAGAACGCGTCCTGTGTGAATGACCCTTAGAGAGCATTATTTCTAAAAGCAAATTAGGTGACTTTTTGTGTTCGACACAACTCGTGGACTGTAGTCTTCACAGTGGAATGAAATAGCTGAGGTCATCAACTTTTAAGATGAGGCAAAGATGACAGTTTATCAACTTTCCCAAAAGCAGCAGCACTTTCCACACCTTTGAGCCACTCTTTACATTTCCTCATGACAGTCTCGTCCACGTCTCCATCCTCTTCCTCATACTCAACATCATCATATTTGTACTGATCATTGAGGAGGGAGATCTTCACAATGGTGCTAATGTCATTGGAACTGTCCAGTTTGGCAACAGGTCCGGAGCTCTTATTGTTAGAGCTGCCCTGAGCTCTCTTGGATGGGAAAACCCGCCGGTGTCTTAAGTCCGCGGACGCGCAGCACTTCTGTTGCTTGGCCATCATCTGCTTTTCCAGGTTGCGCTTTTGGATGACCAGGATGGCTTCGGGGGTCAGGCTGAGGGAGAAGTGAATCTCTTGCTCGCCTTCTTCTTTTGCTAGAGAGGTCCTGGAGGCATATTTATGGCTGGACTCTCCAGAACTGGACCGTGGGACGCTTTCGCATGAGGTAGCCAAGGGTTTGGGGACGCTCAACCACGAATGTTTGCTGTCCGTCTCGGGATCTGGAGGGACTCTGGTCGGCTTACTGCGTCCTAGCTGCTTTAAATTGGCCGATGGCCACGATGTGGATATTTTGTCTTTCTCCGATTCCTTGTCGTCTTCTGTCCTTTGACTGTACGTGGGTTGAGGAGGTGCGACATTGTCCCTGCTCTTCTTTCTCCTGAACAGCTCCTTTCTTGGCGATGATATCCGTGAGTGCAGGTTTATCGGCGGAAAAGGCATTTTGAACGCAATCGATGCGCAAAACAATCAAGAAATCTGTGCGTGAATGATGGGAGAAATGCGTCCATTCGCCTCTGTCCACCGGATCTTTGGCTATTAGACGCAGTAGTCCATTGCACTCCACATTCGCTTCTAGACTGACAAGGGGCGGGGCATCCGCGGGCTTTATAGTGTGTCAGGCGGAAGGGGCGTGGTTACATCATAAAGGTTAAAACAACAAAGCCATGCTTACACAAGTGCCTGTATGAATGTATCTTAAAAAGGAGGTTTGTTGCATTACACAATACAAATTATTACAGCCAAATGTCTTGTGTAACTACTGGTGTAGTTCATTCATCACATTACTCATTTGAATGTCACCTTAAAGGACTAGTTCACTTTCAAATGAAAATTAGCGCAAACTTTACTCACCCTCAAGCCATCCTAGGTGTATATGACTCTCTTGTTTCTGATGAACACAATCAGAGATGTATTAATAAATATCCAGGCGCATCCGAGCTTTATAATGGCAGGGGTCACGAGTTTGAGCTGAGGAAAGTGCTTCCATTCACATCCATCCATCAAAAACGTGTACTCCACACAGCTCAGGGGGGTTAAAAAAGGTATTTTTAAGGCATTTGTTTTAAGGCAAAACATATTTGACAAGTTAGATCAGCGTACGAAGAAGTGTAAAAGCTTATGCCATGTCCTACGCCTTCCCTATTCAACTTACGGAAAAAGTGTAACAGATGCGACGCCAGTTTACACTTTCTTCGTAAGTTGAATACGGAAGGCGGTCTGGCAGAAGCTAGACATTTTACTTCATAACTCATAAATATGAATATTTCTCTTACACAAATGCATTGTTTTGCTTCAGAAGGCCTTTATTAACCCCCAGAGCCGTGTGGAGTACATTTACGATGGATGGATGCACTTTCTTCAGCTCATACTCGCTGGTATCACTCACTGCCATTATAAAGCTTGGATGTGTCAGGATATTTATTAAAATATCTCTGATTATGTTCATCAGGAAGAAGAGTCATATACACCTATAGGGTGTATGAGGGTGATTAAAGCTTGAGGTAATTTTAATTTAAAATTTAAGTAATCCTTTAAGGCAGCTTTGTCTTATTTTTTTTTTATCTTGCTTTATTTAAAAACAACTATCACTTACTAACCTTTTCAGTGTAAAGTTATATATCCAATTTTACAACAGTGACAACATATAACAAATAAGAAAATAATTTATATAACCTTTATTTTTTTGGGCGGTAATCAGCAGTGAATGCTGTCGATTGATTTGAATCTTGAATATGTCCAAATAGTTTTGTGGACACTGAATATCTGTACATTCTTTTTCTTTTTAAAATAACAGATTTGTAACAGCATTGTATTGGAATGCAGCTATCAGGCTTCATAACACAGATCCAACCAACGGTACTTTTTTGCAGAATGTCAATATTTTCTCCTTGGTGACCTTGGCATAGCACAGAGGAGGTTAAAGACAAGCAGCCTCCATCGTTATTGATCCATCGCCCTCTTTCCAGCTATTTGTAATTTCACAGTGACAGATGTTCTGTCGCCCAGCCACTGAGAAGTGTTTCAGCCCCAGTGAAATGAGGGAAAAAAAATCAATAGGCTTATCCTTACTGTTAAGCAGCACACAAAGACAGATGTTTATTTTCACAAACAACATCCATAGATTGCATTCAGAATTAAATCATAGAGATTACAGTGAAAAAAAGCTTATGTTAATAACTTGAACAAAATGATGCAAAGTGAAAACCGAGGGTTTTGACAAAATATACGATTCTATGCCTGTAATAAAACAATGTTACAGATGAGTTTGCAACCAGATGTAAAATGTTCTGAGAGCTGATATCATATATGCACTGGGAAAGATTTACATCAGATATCTGTACACTATCAGACACACAGCCGACATATTCTCACTTAATATTAAAGCATTCTGACTTAGAGTTTTTTTGGAGTGTAAAATCTAAAGCATCTTTTCAGCCATAAGCTGGAGGGTCCACCAACAGTTGTACCCACAGTAACCACGGTAATTACTGACACGTGATCAGCATTGTGAATAGAAGTGTGCTGTGGAGGAGGGATGCTCAAGAAAACAGAGCACTCCCACAGTTGTCATGGAAACCGCATCAGTCTCCTTGCTTAGGCAGTCTAAAAACAGACCAGCCACTCTAGGTTATTAGGTCATGTTAAGAACGTGATGCTCGGAGGTAAGGAACAAACCTGTATCTGAGCATGCAAGAGACAATCATAAGGGTTTATTAAACAAAAACCTAGATTAAGCACAAAAAAGAAAGAAGGGGGGGGGGGGGGGTCGACTCCTGGAATCCCATCAGCTCATCTCCTGAGATTCAGTGTGTTGAGACAGCTGTCTCTGTTGCCCCGGGCTCAGGCAACCAACATTATGTACATCATTATTCTGAACACATCAGTCAGAAGATTAGAACATACGACACATTTACTCCCTGTGCAGCACAAAAATAAATTCCAAAACAACGAACAAACAAAGCAGGAGTATTGTATTTATTTGGTG
Organism: Chanodichthys erythropterus; assembly: GCF_024489055.1. NCBI lineage: Eukaryota > Metazoa > Chordata > Actinopteri > Cypriniformes > Xenocyprididae > Chanodichthys > Chanodichthys erythropterus. Next base: position 25,456,728 of record NC_090225.1, on the reverse strand, counting down.
TGCATTTTTTCTCACTCTTTTTTTTTTTGTCAATATATTTGGTAGAAAGGTATTTTTCTGTACAAAAGTGAACAGTAGTAATTGACTTCATTCATAAACATCACACACAATAAGGCACTTGTTTTTCACTCAGTTTTAACTGGCAGTATCTCATGTAATAAGCATTTATACGCCACAAACAAAATAAAAAATAAAAAAAAGCTTTAGAAAAAAATAAAAAAGGCTAGTAATAAATGCAAATATTATATATTCACTCTTAATATTACACAATACTTATTTAAAATTATTATATTAAGACGAAACATGAATTTTAAGGTCATGGAGAATAATTTGGCAGGTTCTGAAATGAAAGAAAAACAATTTTTTTCATATTCACTCTTGCAATGCACGTTCTTTCGTCAGATGGAATACTGGGTACTTCAGCTCAAACAGGTGGTGAAACACTTAATAACAGCATCCCTGTGAAAATAAAAAGACATATATGTTTATGGCTGACGGCTCAAAGAGTATTATATATGGGTGGGTGCTCACAGCAAAATCCACAGAAACAGATGGATAATGAAAATACTATGATGAAAACCATACTTAATCCTAAATAAACCAATAGCTCGCTGTTAATGTGGTTTATTACCTCAACATTCAATTTAATTCTTTGTTCTGGAAAAAAACAGGGCTTGTTTTGAACTATTGTTTCTTTGTTGTGGCAGGGTGGAGCTCTTGCATATTTAATTGTTTTAGCGGGAAAACATTCCATGGAAAGAGTAGCAGATCAACCCCATTTTTCCTGGTATGGAGTAAGGTTTATAGATTATGATAATTGTAATGCACTTTTCAGGGCATTCATTTTCCTAAAAATCATTTTATTAGGCTAGTTTGATCTAGCAACTCAAGGAAAAAAAAGCATAATTCAGAGAAATTATGATTTTGTTCCTATAGAGGGCATGCACTAAACGTCACTTTCCCGCTGGAACGTGCTCCCTCAGCTGGACTGAGTGGTAAAAGAACCTGCTGCATGCCTGGATTTAACAGAGGAAACTGCGAAAACGCAAGTAAAACAAACGATTACGCTAAAGGTTTGGCTCGAAAGTGTCCCTTATAACATGCCAAAGAAACCTAATCCTTGGATATTGACATGCAGCCAAGAGTCGTGTTTCCTGAGATTTATATGTGCCCGATTTCGACGCCGGGGAAATACATAAAGCAAATCTGCCTGTGAATAGTGTATATAACTACAATATAGGTAGGTTCAAATCCGAGTAATCACTTATATCAAGGTTATATTATATTATATATTATATTTAAAATAATATATATAGTCATATTGTCCACATCCAGCCCTAAAACTTGTAGTTTTTGTCAGTGTTTATTTAAAAACACCCAATTATGCAGAATATAAGATGGTAAATATTTAATTGATGAGTTGTCAACACAATATATAACAATACAATATATACGGTATGATTTTACCTCAAAATCCAACAATTTGACACAAAATGATAACTGCAAATCCATGTTTCTCCAGTCCAGATGTTCAGCAGTGATCCATTTACTTCTTTTTTCTGTAGCTTTCGGCATGTCTTTAAATATATACCTCAGATTTTGTGTCAAAGCTATACAGCCAATCACAAAGCTCTTTCCCGTTTTGGATGTGTTTTGTGTGTTTTTCGCGGCATTCACGCTGAAAACCAATGCTGCCGCTCAGTCTTTGTGCCACTCATGACTGCAGTCATTACAGTAGACGGTGACAACACGTGCATACCCTCTATAATGTGTGGAGTGCCATGATGTGACCAAGACAGCACATATTCCATTCACAAACAACCTGACTGTGAACACTGGAAATCTTGAAAAATCTCTCGCCATCAAACGTGACTTTAGAATAAACAAACATGGTGGATGACAAACAAGAAGAAATGCCAATAATAGTGTTTGGACTGCTTTTCACAGACAATTTGCAGGAAAAAAAGAAAAAGGTTTGGATGAAATCATGTTTTGCTTCCGTCAGCTCATTTTCTGATTGGGTATTGTTACATTCTACATGACAATCTACAGAGTGCGTGTGTGTTTGTCCTCGGTGTTCCCCCAAACAACAGCATTTCTTATTGTAAGTATTCAAAATGCTGGATATTTAAGATTTGAGATCCCGACGCTCTTCCGAGCAGATTCAGAAACTCTTAACACGTCTCACACCACAGGAAAATCTGATAAAATAATCTGTAGAACCATTATTAAGATCATTGTAACTTTACCTACAATTGTTGGAAGGGGAGAATTGGGCCCCAAATCGGCTGGATTATCTTGTAGAGTGTGCCTTAAATTAATTGACTGAAACTCTGACTGTTTTGCGTCATCAGTGACTATGTTTACATGTGCACCAAAAATGCGATTATTTCTAATAATCAGAGTAAGGTCATAATCGCAGTAAGGTGTTTACATGACACGAGCAGAACTCTTCACTCTAGTTGACATGCAATTTTCATTATTCTGATTATTCGCTAATAAAGTATGGTTATTCCACACTCAGATAGGCATACAGTATGCATGTTACCGGCCATTGTTTTAACATCAAATTCTACTCACATCAAATTCTAAATACATTTTTATGGACGTACTGGATATTATTGGGCGCCATGTCGAACATCGCAATTCCAGGTTTGCCTACACTGCCGTCACATTATTCGCACCATCTGGATGAAGATACGGAGTAGAGACTGCGCAGCAAGCTTTGTTGACAGAGTTTAGCATTTTGGAGAAGAGAAAACTTCAGAATAATGTCACAGAGTTTATTCATGAAGAGCGGTAATATTGCGATTAAGGTGTTTATATGCCTGTTTATTGTGATTAAAATCGGCGTACGCCACATAGTTTAATGCAAATACACAGCAACATCTCCAGAGTGAAATCAACTCTGCTCAGAGTACATATGGTCCCTCTTTAAATAGTGTTAAAATAACACTGAAGCAGAGTTAAAGTTAATGAGATAATTAATCAATTAATAAGGCTGTGGCTGGAAGTCAGTTGTAGTTCTTGTGTTTCTCTTTTCTTCAGTGATTCTGCTTGTTAACAGCAGGTGTTCATCACTAATGCACAATCATCACATAATTAATTGATTAATTCTTATTTATTTCTAATATTTATTATTAAATTATTATTTTAATTCTAATTATTGAGATAATTAATCAATTAATTATGTGATGATTGTGCATTAGTGATGAACACCTGCTGTTAACAAGCAGAATCACTGAAGAAAAGAGAAACACAAGAACTACAACTGACTTCCAGCCACAGCCTTAGTAATTGAAGCAGAGTTAAAGTTAATGAGATAATTAAACAGTGTTATTTTAACACTATTTAGAGAGGGACCATATGCACTCTGAGCAGAGTTGATTTAACTCTGGGGATTTTACTGTGTATGGTTACTCCGATTATGAACTTAATTGCATTAGTTTGATCAAAGTATTGCATTTACATAAGGTAAGTTTTAACTGCAAAATTGGCAAAATCCCATTATAATCGCACTATGAGGGTGCATGTTAAAGCACTAACTAAAATAAAAACCTGATTATTTTAAAAAAAATATTACTGGTTTATTTTGCTGTATTTTTTAGAGTAATTACAATACTGGCTGTTTGGTTGAAAATGCTGGTTCTCTCTGATTAGGAAAAAGAGCAATTAAAAAATAAATACTGAGATATTGAAAAAATTAGGATGAAAAATATTTGTATCTATATCGCTCAGCCCTGATATGGAGCTAAAAGATGAGGTAACCATCATGGTCTCCAAGGCAACAGCAGAACAAGGTCACGGTGCCTTCCTCGCCTCAGCCTCCACCCTTTTTTCTCTCTCCTCCGCCTCTGCCTCTGTCACCCTCTCTAAATGTGTTGCTATGCAGACTTTGTCATGCTCAAAATTCACAGGAAGTGGAGGTGGTGTGAAAGCAGTCAAGGTTAAAAGGAAGAGTAGAGAATTAGAGAGAGAATGAAATAAAGACAGAAAAAGAAGGGAGACTGACTAACGTCTGCAGATATGTTACTCATCCCTCCTGCATTACACGCACCCACACAGCAGCCGCAATCAGGAGACCGGTAAGTGTTTAGCCTTAAAAGCACTGCACATACAGCACATAAATAAATGATGATAAACTCCCCCTGCTTTCTGATGAAATATCGGCGCAACGGATGTCCCGGCTTTCACGCTCAGTGGGTGGATTTCCTTAAAATAAAAAAAAGCTGAATAAGCCAGAACTAAATGATCATAGAGCAAAAGAGGGGGGGGGGGGGGGGGGGGGTAAAAAAATTAGGATTATTATTAGCATATTATTTCCATAAATATAAAGATGTTATGTTTTTACTTGTCACATTAGGAGAAAACAGAGGAAGAGGGGTAGATATTAGGGTTGGAACTTGTTATTTGTCAGTTTTCTGATCATATTTGATTTATATATTTTGTTTTCAAATCAAGGGAACCATCATTTCAAGAGGCATCTATCTGCCAAGATTCATTAGCTCCACATTAGGGCTAAGTTCATTTAACCCCCAAAACAGGGCTATTATCATTAACTAAAACTAAAACCATTAAAAAAAAAAAAAAAAAAAAAAAAAAAAACAACAACACAACAACAACATCATCATGTTTCTTACTTGCTAAAATAAACAGGTACATTATTTCAGCTAGTTGCCAAGGCAACATTACTCATTTTCAGTTAAGATTAGTTTAAATCTACAATACTAGGGCTGTGCTATATCATATATATCATAGTACAAATATATTGCACTATTGACACTTCAGAGTGATGAAGTGCATGAATGAGAATATAAAGAGGGACGTGCTTGATGTTAAAAGAGTTATCAGCGGAATATATCCTGAAAAGGAACTCGGTGTAGCGCTCGTGCTGACTGGCACACAAGTGCGCGCACAGAAACCTGCCTCTCTCAGGTGAACGTGATTTCACCAAGTACAACATGTTCCTGAATCAACATCCTGGAACAACATTCCAATCAACCAATCAGATTTGAGGGACAAGTTTACCATTTATGTCAATTTTAGGCTTGCAACCATGGTTAGGTGCTTCTACATCAGTGTTATTCACATATCTTTCCCCTCTGATTTTAGGGATAAGTTATGGGTATTAGGTTTAGGGGCAGGAATAGGGTTAAGACTAAATTTTCGGAGAGGAATGTTGTTCTAGGATCAACATAATATGTTGATCCAGGAACATGTCTGTCTTGGCAAAATCACAGTGACCTCTCTCAGAAGGCGATCGCGAATTAGAGACGTGCTCGATGTTAAAGTGAATTAAGTACAATACGTAGGGGTGGGCAATATGATTAGCCGGTATAAATTTGTCAACTGGTAGAGATTTTGCGTGAGGTTTCTATGCTGCGTGGTCACAAATGTTTATAATTTGCATGAGTTTTTAAGCATTGCGGTTTAAAAACAAGTGGTTTTAAACTGTTTAAGTGTAATTAGCAGCGAAAGACAACTAATTTCAGCATTTGCACGCGCTCTCTGAGAGACGTGCGACATGAAGCCGCTGCTCATAGAGCGCATAAGGACTGAACTGAATGCTTTATGCCACCTAATTGGGCTTGGACACTTAAATACAAATACCTATGTGCCAAAGTGACCACGTATTTGCAAGTACACAGAGCAATTTATGTCTTAAGTGAAGGTACAGTTGAGAAAGACAAGGCTCAAGTTAATGGATTGGTGCAGTCAGTCTTAAAGGGACAGCATCCAAATTTACCTGCTGTCATTATTAATGTTGATCAAACAACAAAATAGAGAAAATCTCTCACTGCTTGCTTTTGTAACTTTAATAAGAATAAATGTATATTTAAATTTACACAGTAAAGACTATGCATTGTTTTTATACCTTTGATTACTTTATACATTTTCTAGTGCTTGAAGTTTTTTTATATAGGTCTATTTCGTCTGTCTTTGTTCTATTGTTGTTTGTTTCCTTTGCTTTCTTTATCACAGTTTATTTGTCTTCAGTAAGCTTGAGAGTTTTTTAGGCTAGTATTAATTGTTTTAATTATATTGAAATAATTATGAAATTTCAATGTTATGGAAATTTTGATATCATAAAAATCTTATTTAAAGCAACAATAACTATTGTGATATATATCATTATCGTGATATAAAATTACTCATATCGTGATATAAGGTTTTGGTCATATCGCCCAGCCCTACACGATACACACTCGGCCAGTTAACTTGGGCTAAACAAATACTCTTTTGAAGGAAATTGAGCAGGGCGCACATGGGCTATCTATTAACCTCACGCACAAACATGCGGCTCTGTCTCACATACACATATGCATCGTGCATGTGCTACCGTGCATGTGCATCGTGCATGTGCTACCGAGGTACATTTAGTCAATCGCACAGACCCTCCTCCCCCCCATTTTCAAAAATGCACTGGATCTAGATGAATCCCAAACATTTTGCCTAAAGGTGACAAATTTGAATCCCTGAATAATAATAATAATAATAACAAAAAACATCGGTAACCCTTTAGTTTAAGGTCAAATTCTAGTTGCTTATCTTGCATATTACTAGAATATTGGCTGTTTATTAGTTCTTATTAAGCACATATTAATGCCTTATTCTGCCTGACCTTATTCTACATTCTTAAATTCTACCCAATACCTAAACTTAACAACTAACTTATTAACAGTTAATAAGCAGTAAATAAGGAGTTTGAGATAAAAGTCATAGTTAATAGTTTATATGTGTTCCCTATACTAAAGTTTAACCAAAAGTGCTGTTAAATGGTTAAAAAGCAAGCAATTTTAAGCAAGCAATAGTCATTTTTAAACAATAGTTGAGATAAATAAAACTTCCCAGCAGGTTGGGCAAAAATTTACCCCAAACACTGAATTAAAACAACCGATTCACTGGGTTAAAACAACCCAATTGCTAGATTTGTCCATTTTCAACCCAACTTGGGCTTTTTTTCAACCCAGCATTTTTAGAGTGTAGAATTAGAGTTTTAAATTGATTGAAATGGACAGATTCATGGAAATTAATCAAACATACCTAATTTCTCCTGTATATATATATATTTGAAGAACCTTATTGACTTTCATTGTATGGACAAAAAGAAAACTCATTTTGTGTTTTATAGAAGAAAAAGTCATAAACATGAGGGAAAATGTTTAAATCACTAACAAATCATCATAACACACTCATACTTGAGAGACAAAGAAAGATAATCAAACTAAGATTCCTAAAGACCATGTCATTAGATTTAATGACCAAAAAAAAAAAGTGCATTAAAATATTAGTTTGTGGATATGCACCATACTCATGAAAAAACATGTGCACAGCCCAATGTTCAAAACAGAGATCAGTGGGATAAACAGCTCATGACGTGGAGCCTGCTCATGCTAATCCAGTAAAAACACAATGAAAAGAGCCATAACCCACAATTTTAAGCCACTCAAAAACAGCACTACTGAGCTTGTTGAAGGGTGCGGCTATTTCTAGGAAAACAATCAACAATGAAACAATGGTGAGAGGGGCCTCTAAAGATGACCAGCTACAGATAAATGGAAAGATGAGTCAAGGGTTTGGTCTTAAAATGAAACGAAAGCAGCAGGTGGAATACAGAGGGAATCATTCGAGAGGAATTGTTTTCCTCTTTCAAGAGGTTCTTGAAGCAGGGATGGTGTCAGGTTGGGGGGATGGGGTGCCCTGACTGTCAGAATCCATCAGAAACATGCACAAGCACCTCTGGCAGGAAAGGAGGGGGGGGGTTGTTGGGTTCAGCAAGGGATGCAAAACATTTTTAATGATTCTTTTGTATTTAAAGATCCAATAATGCTCAACATTCCAGCGAATGAGGTGACCGCCACCCCTTGAATGTTTTGTGTCATAAGTTGTCTACGTTGCATTCTTGCTTACGATAGTTAGTTTAGAGTGTTAGCATAAGCTAGATTACATTTTGTGTTCATTTCTTTTGTACCTCCTTTTTTTTTTAGGATTTTCACTTAAATTTTCTATACCACTATCTTCTGGATGCCTTTATTGCCATCCAGCAGCTAAAATGATTTTAATATCTGTAAACAAAGAGTTTGACAAAAATTGAAGATTCTATTGTAATCTACCTTATTTACTAATTTACCCTTTATGTTGTTCAGTGGAACACAAAAAGAGAAATTTTGTAGAATGTTCATGCTTCTCCTTTCCATTGAATAAAACCATACAGTGACGTGTGTACTACATTTTGAGCCTTCAAAAACAATATGCTAGCTGTTAGTAGTCTCAATAAGTTGCCACAAAAAAAAAAGCCTCAAAAAAAAGCCTCAAAAAAAAAAAAAAAAACATGGATAAGCAAAATGACTTTTAAACATTTTTAAGGTATTAGATAAAGAACTTTATCAGGCTCTAGATGAAAAACAAGCAGCCATTTGCATGGCACTGGGAGAGCAATGCACTCCAGTAGGGGATTAGTGCCATATGGTAAAGGCCAACAGCCGCAAGACCATAAGTAAATAACAACATGTTTTCATTCAGGGAATTCGGCTCCCCATGTGTACACAACCCAATACCACCCAACAAACATGAACTGAGAGAGAGGGTGTCAAAGTCTGACATGCTGCCATTTGCAGACAAACTTCTGACTTACACTGAAGTTAACTGACATTTAAAATGGCATTTGAGCTAATCTAGTTCGGTTGACTAATACGGTTAACTTCAGTGTTGCACATCACAAGTATATATTCTAGGCTATGCCATCAGGTTAGGGATGGGCGATATGGCAAAAATATATCAATTTTTTAGGGCAGGATCACGATCCACAATCTTATCACATTTCTTTTTCATGGTGGATTTTAAGACTATTTTTAAGTCACTGAGCTAATTTCCCCATTTTAAAAATTCAGCCTTACAATGTAACAATTAATTTCACATTTTATTTCATTATTTTATCTTTGTTATTAAAAATTAGAACAAAGATGCAAATTACAAATAATAGGGCAAATACAATATAAGGTACAAATTAAATAAACAGTGCTTTAATTTTTTCAGCTAGAGTAGGTGTATTTAACAGTAGCATTCAAGTAAGAAATTGAAAACGTAAAAATAAAACACTACATAGGCTGCATTTACACTGCAAGTCTTAATGCACAGAGCCGATCTTTTGACCATATCCGATTTTTGGGCTAGTGAGTAGCCTACCAAGTAAAGCTTTTGGTTTATTTAAAAAACAAAACAAAAAAAACAACACGGCGGTCTCTTTTAAATGAACTGGGCAGAGGTTGAATTTCAGCTGCTGAATGTGTGTGTGCATGTGTGCATGCAATTTCTTTCAAGGAAAAAAGACATATAAAGTTTCTACCTTAATAATAAAGCTGTGAATTTTTAGTGCGAATGCATACAGACACGTCTGCTTCATAATACATTAAAGCTACCATTTAGTTAGCAAACATGTCACCTCCGCATTGTGGTGGCTTGGAATTCCAATGGGAATCGGATTTGCGTGTTTAGACGTAGGTCGCATGTCCAGAGATCAGTTATGTATCTGATTTAAAACCACATTTGGAAGTGGCTCAGATTGGATGCGAAAAAAAATCAACATGTTCTCCAACCAATACGCCTATATAGGTCATTTCCCTGAAATACGACCCATAGGAGTGTTTACTAAAGTTGCGCCCCTATCGACAACAGGACACTTTCATTTTAATGCATTGTTCCCTTTTATCTGTGTCATATATATTGCAATGCTCTGCCAATTTAGCTATGCAAAACCCGAAATAATATGCAATCATGTGATCATGCGATCGCGGGTTCGATCCCAGGGAACACATGTGCTCATAAAGTGTACATGCACTATAAATCACTAAGGGTAGGTTTAGGGGTGGGGTGGGTGTAGTTGTTACTAAAAAAATATTTTTGTTAAATGGAAATAGGACAGATGGTGTAAAAAGTCCACACATTGCATTTAAATGAACACACATTTTGATTGGTAACGACAGTCATACGTCATTTCGTGACGACAGACCTAACACAACACTGTCATTATTTTTACGCAAGCTAGAGGGCGCATGACTTTAAAACGTAAATATAGGTCATAAGAAAAAATTGGATCTTGCGCGGATTTTTGTGTTTACACATGCAACTAATTCCGATCTGTGTCAGATGTGGTATAAAAATTGGTATAAAAATTGGAAGAACAAAATATGAAACATTAAGAGCTGAGGAGGTATTTACTTACCGTGCAAATGGAATGTATGAGATGCTGTACCTAAAAATGCACAAAAAAAAAATGCACAGTGTTAATACCTAATGTCCCATTAAAAGCTTAGAAGAGATTCAAAATCAAAACAATCTGAAAATAAGAGTAAATCCATAAGCACGTCATAGATGCCAGTTACAGCTTGCTTTTAAAGTAATGAAATGATGTAATAGAAAATGTGCTTACACTGTGAGTTCAACAGTGTTTTTTAAAGAAGACATTTATGCTCACAAATGCTGCATTTATTCGACCAAATATACAGCAAAAATGTTAATGTTGTGAAATAGCATTACAATTTTAAGTGATGTGACGTGTAACCAAAATTCTTGGAGAAAGTTTAAAAGAAAAGCATTTATTAGAAATATATTTAAAAAAAAAAAAAAAAAAAAAAAAAAACTTACACATAAACCATGTATGTATTTGAGACTGTATGATATTAAAATACAAAATATAAAGTATACAGTCTAAAGTTTGTTAAGCCTCATGTTTCAACAGATTAAAATATGCGATTTGTTACACATAACTGACTTCAAATTAAATGCCAATGTACTGTCAGTTTCTCAGAAATGTCTAGCATCAAGGAATCCTCCCTACAGATTTCCCAGTATCCTATTCATACATATGTGGTTCAAGTGGTTGCCAGAGTGATAGCTATTAGAGGAAGGCTGGCATTGGTCTGTGTCACAGTGTGAAAGAAGAGAATGTCCTGACAGTGAAACTGACGGCAATTACATGGCTAATAAAACCTGGCCTAGTGACGTGTGCAAAACTGGGCAGGAGTGTTGGTAAGGCCATCCTCACACACACACATATATAGTGTTCCCTCTCTGTTCATCCATCTATCCATCCAGTAATTCTGTGTAAATGCTTAATAATATATAACTATCAATATCATAGGCCTTTTGAAACGTTTATTAAACTTTCAGGCAGAGCTTTGTCAAATCAACATTTAGCTTGTTTTGAAGAACTTTTCTAGTTCTGAGAGAAAACCATATGTGTGTGATACATATAAAATAATACATTTGGGTTTAATGTGGCAAACAAAAATCACTCCACAAACATAACATATTTTTTTCCTTGTGGTGTTTGTAGTGAAGTGGTGAGCCCTGTCCACCTGGTTCTGCACCTGTGCACTGCTCGTGGCCAAGTGAAGGGGTCAAGACACGCTTAGAGGATCAGATTATTTCTGCTGCCCAGTTCCACTTAGCTGCTTTAGTGGCATGGGAATACTGCCCATCTGCCCATCTCTATCTTATTTTCTGGGCAGAGAACAGCCTTTAAGAGGTCTCCAAGTGTGAACAAACTTACAGTTCAAAGGGTCAAAGATGTGTGGGTTGGGATGTCCCTACATTGAAATGGCTCATGAATATTAATTAACTTGAGCATGGCACATTATTTTTAGCATTTAAAAACATTAAAGGGGTCATGACAAAAAAAAAAAAAAAAAAAAAAAAATCTAATTGTCCTTCTCTTGACATAAAAATGTTCTCCTCAATACAAGAAAGCATTTATGTAACCAAGCTGTTTCAATATTGTGGGATTTGTGACATCACACAGACAAATACATTTACATATAACTGCCTCTAAAGTAAGACATCAACAAATAGACCCTTTTCACATGTCCAGGTTTCTCAAAGCGGAAGTCATCATAGTTGGGTAAAATTCTATGGCAGAGAATACATTAAATATATTTTTTGTGTCCCCATTTTCTCAAAATGCAAAAGAAAAACTTTCACTACTTTCAAAAAGAGAAAAAAAAAAAAGATTGATAACAGCAGTCAGAAGAGAGAAAGATGTCAACTTTACCATCACTCCCACAGCCGCTGTATTAGAAACACCCTCACAGCAGCGTTAACTAGTTTTTAATTTTATTTTATTTTTGGTAATTTGATGAAAAGGTAATACAATAAGTATAGTGTTATAAATGTACATACATTTAAAAAAAAAACTTTGCAAGATTTACGATGCTGATGACCGTTAAAACGTGTCATTCACAGTTTGTGAAGAGGGTTCATTGCACCATAGGCCCCACCTACTGGCATTTAGTTGCTTAACAACTGACACCTGTCTATACTGGACATGAGTGTTGAGTCTTTTTTGGACCTTTTTCTCACCTTGCCAAGGATTCAACCCCCTGCCTCTAAATCTGCAGCTAGACACGGATGACAAACCGCATACATGGTTTAATTAACAGGTAATCAGCCTACACCAGTTGAGAAACCCAGGCAGTAGGGTTCCAAAGAGCAGAACAAGCTGCCAATTTGTTTTACTGTGGGTGGCCAGGGCACAGTACTACTGAAAGTGCTCAACTCAGGACCCAGTTGCATGAAAGCCCTTAAGTTCAGAAAACTCTTAGTTATAAGGTTTAGGGTACCCTTAGTGAAACATGGGTAGCAAGAAAAAACCTAAGGGTTCACTTAAAGAACTTTAAGGCTGTCATTAATTATTATCCCTTAATTACTTGAGTAAGTTCCCCTAATGTTCTGTTATGCATTGCAACAAGTCATTAGTTACCATTTAATCCTAAAAAAATTAAGGGATCAAAACAGGTCCCTTAAGTCATATGCTAAACTCAAAAATGATGGATGATTTCATGTAAATTGAGCATGAGTAGGTACCGATGTGCATTTTCAGCAATCAAAATAAGCCTGTTGAAAGTATGACGTGAAACTGTGTATTGTCAAAAATAAAACTGATGTAAGAACTGTGGACGAACCAGACAAATGAATCATTTAGATGATTCTTTCAAAACATAATTCTAATTCAGAATTGAGGTTCCGGCTCCGGACCGTCTGCAGATAAAGCCAGGCTGATTACTTTTACGACACATGCTTCCTGATAGCAGAAGCGACATACCAAAGGGTCACCCAAGAAGACAGAGAGACAATCCAGACCCTTTTGTTTCCTTACTTCATAGGAGAGCCAAAGAGACTGTTGAACAAATAAATCTGCTTCAAAATTGTTCCAACAATTTTAACGGACTTATCAAACATCTTTTAACTATATACATTTTGCATTATGTGTCCACAAGTACTACCTGTAAACAGTTAGGCTTTAGAACACTCACAATTCGTGTAAATGCGTTAACTCTTTACTGAATGACTGGAAGTATGCCTTATTTGGACTTAATTTGATTCTTTCTCCCTTTCCTATATTCTGATTGAATGAAATCGGTTTAAAATGTATTGTATTCCATTTAATAGCAATTATGTTAAAATGGCACTCTGCTAAAGCAGAGACAGACTGGGATGTAACACTTAGGTTTTATTGGGGCCAGAGAGGAAGGCCCTCTTGAAACGGGTCAATGTCTGATTGGCCAAGACTCCTCTGAGGTGTGACAAACAACTCAGTTTAAATGATCATATGGCAAGATAGTGAACGAGAGAAGTTGGTTAGTTAAAGAGAAAGGAGTTGGTTCTGTTCTGGGAAGAGAAGCCAAGACAAGTACCAAGAACAATGGAGTGACAAGAAGAACAGACAAGCCACTCATTCAAGCCATCCAACCTTTACTCACTTTTCTTTTCTTTTACTTAATTCTCCTTTACCGCTGAAAGTCTCGTGTTCTAAGTTTTGCCGCAAAGTTCAACCAACGACTTTTGCCGCTTCAACTCTAGCGACAAAGAGACTTCCTTCATTGTTCCACACGGACCTGATCTGGACCAATCATCGACTTGGGAAACCCCTCTCTGCACGACGAGGGAAATTCACCTTAGTCAACGCAAGCAAGTACCTCCAGATGAAAACTGAACTGGTGCATTTAAATGAATGATTCATGGTTCGTTCTGGTCTTTGAAATGCATTGATAGGAATTCGGTTAATCAGATCTCTCTCTCTCTCTCTCTCTTTCAAAACTCTTTCTCTCTCATTTCCTTCTTACTGCAACGCGTATGAATGTGTGTGTATGTGCGTGCCTTTGTGTTAGATTAGTTTGTGTTAGAATAAATAAAATCTCTTGTAGATTTTAAAAGGAAAGTGTCTTGTATTATGTGATCAAGTTACCGTGCTCTAATCAGTGTTTTCACGATTGTTGGATATTTATATCCATTACAAGAGCTTATTACGGCTCGAGCAAATGAACGCTGGACGAATCAGTTGCTCGGTCGTAATCTAAACAACTCTTTATAATTCCCTATAAATATTTCATTTGAGCTAATTTTACTTCCTAGGGTGTTTTCCCTACACTGAACACCAAAGTTTTCATAATTTTTCATCATTTTCTTCTGTGCACTTGAATTAATTAGCCTATCTCACGCCAGGCTTTCATCTTGTGCTCAATAATGACTGATTATAGCAGCAGGCCTGGGTGTTTATAAAAAATAAAATAAAATAATATAATAATAATAGGCTTTTGCAGTAAGAGTTTTTTGCTATTCAAATCAACAATGAAGTTTAAAAAAAATATGACTGACGGACCGATGAAGAGGTTCATGCTTTATTTAAGCTTATATGCAGAGGATGAAATCCAGCGGGAACCGGAAAGTCATACATAGTCCTATGTCAACAGACTAAGTGCCTAATCTTCACGGTGAGACTACTCTACTACTTTAGACCATGATGGAAACGCGGACAGCAACCGGTCTGGGAGGGAAAACTTCCTGGGACAAATTGTTCCAGGTCATTTCGGTGAAAACGTGGCTTATGTGAGTAGCACAGCAGGATTTTAAGCATCCTCCATTGTCGTAGCTGGACACTCTTGTCCTTCAGACCGCCTTTAATAATCTCCAGTCCATAACTCAAATATTGTAGTACAGCTGTAGTTTAGTAAATTCTAAACTTGTTTAAAAGTCAGTGATTAAGTTATGTTCTGTTAATTGTGAGAGATTTTGTAACTACAGCAACCACTTCTCCATTGCTGTGTTTTGCCAGAAACTAATCGCGAAATGCGAAGCATAAACACTTAGGTAAGGGTGACGGTTAAAGGGATAGTTCACCCAGAAATGAAAATTTGATGTTTATCTGCTTACCCCCAGCGCATCCAAGATGTAGGTGACTTTGTTTCTTCAGTAGAACACAAATGATGATTTTTCGTTCCCTCAGCTAGACTGAGTGGCAAAAGAACCAGCTGCGTAACTGGATTAATAGGAGAAACGGCGAAAACACGAGTAAAACTAATGAATTACCCTAAAGGTTGGACTCGAAAGTGTTTCTTACAACTTGTCAAATAAACCTAATCCATGGATATTGACATGCAGCCAGGAGTCGTGTTTCCTGACATTTATATGTGCCTGATTGATGCCGGGGAAATACATAAAGAAAATCTGCCTGTGAATATTTTATATAACTACAATATCGGTAGGTTTAAATCTGCTTAATCAATTATATGATTGTTATATCGTCATATTGTACAGCCCTAAAACTTTTATAGTATATTTTTGACAGTGTTGTTTATTTAAAAACACCCAATTATGCATAATATAAGATGGAAAATATTTAAATGATGAGTCGTCAACATAATATATAACAATACAATACATAAGGTACGATTTTACCTCAAAATCCAACAATTCGACACAAAATGATAACTGCAAATCCATGTTTCTCTGCTGGAGTCCAGCTGTTTCTGTGAATTGCAGTGATCCATTTGCTTCTTTTTCTGTTGCTTTCTCTAGTTTTTAAATATATACCTCAGGGTTTGTGTCAAATCTATTTGTACAGTCAGCCACAAAGCTCTTTCCCGTTTTGAATGTGTTTTGTGTGTTTTTCGTGACATTCATGCTGAAAACCAATGCTGCTGCTCAGTCTTTTGCCACTCAGCATGCGTGACCGCAGTCCTAACGGTCAACAGTGACGTCTCGTGCACACCCTCTATATGCGCAAGACATCACTGCCGCTGTCAGAGCGCGATCAGACCAAAAGAATCGAGTGATGAATGCAGTTGGACATAGTGGTGTATTAGAGGTAAAAAATTATATAAATACTGTTTGGTTTCTTCCACAAACCGATCGTTTCGTGTCTTAGGACATCAATGTGTCGTCACGAGCCGCAGGGTTTAATTTGGACTTGTCTATGCAAGTTTTATTTACTCTTATAGTAGAAGTTCCCATCCACTAGCATTATTTGACTGACAGACGGCGACGGTTGGAGTTAAAAATCATCATTTGTGTTCTACTGAAGAAACAAAGTCACCTACACCTTGGATGCGCTGGGGGTAAGCAGATAAACATCAAATTTTCATTTTTGGGTGAACTATCCCTTTAAGACGTTAGTTGCAACGCTCTTAAATAAATCTCTTGCCTCAGTATTTTCCCCTCCCTCAGGGATATCTTAAGTCAAACCACTTAAGAGGTTTAATACAACTGCGCCCAGGTTTTTAGCTAGAGTGATTTAGCATTTTTGCCTAGTAGTTTCCAGGATTCCAGGATAAGTTTAATAACACAAACATAGAGTCTCACAAATACCATGAGATCACGTGTACAATGAAACTTTATCTTTAGATGAAAGTTTAGCATGCTGGGCTTGCGCACGTTTATAAGGAAGTATGATATTCAGATGCCAATCAGAATGAAATGTGTTCTTTTTTTCTCCAACCCTAGTTTAATGAGCAGAATCAATTATAATTAAAATGATTTAATAGGCTTACTTCTGGAATGCAGAAAATGGTTTTCTGTTAGTAAGATACATCTGGCATGTCAATGTCTTCTACAAAGTGTTCTTTGGGTGGGATCTCTAATTATTGAGAAATTACTACTTTTACCAAATGAAAATCCCATTTACTCTCATTGAAAATCCATCCATCCATCCATCCATCCATCCATCCATCCATCCATCCATCCATCCATCCATCCATCCATCCATCCATCCATCCATCCATCCATCCATCCATCCATCCCACTGCACCGACAGATGCGGACCAGTGGCAAGTAACAGACTTTGTCGAGTTTTGTTGGATCAGTCCCTTTCGGCGTCTGCTGGCATTGGTTGCTGCTTGCTTTCGTCAATTTAACATGTTGGGTTGTGGAATGTTTGAGAAGTGATGTACTGTAATCTGATGATTGCCCGCATTGGTCGGTGTCTGTCAGTGCACTGTGCATTGGCCTTTAAAGGGTTCGTCCAAAAATGAAAATTCTGTTATTAATTACTCGCCCTCATGTGGTTCCACACCCGTAAGACCTTTGTTCATCTTCGAAACACAAATTAAGATATTTTTGATGAAATCTGAGAGCTCTCTGAGGCATCCATAGACAGCAATTTAATTAACCCTTCGCTTGGAGTTTGATTGACAAGCGATCTAACCAATCATAATGCCGAATCCGACATTTTGTCCGACAAAGCAGTCAGGAGTTAGAAGATTAAGCTCTGTGGACTTGTACTTGAAAAATGGTCTGTACTGATGTCTTTCCACGTTTGAAACAACATTCCTCCTCATGAAAGGTAGT
This sequence comes from Chanodichthys erythropterus, assembly GCF_024489055.1. Taxonomy (NCBI): domain Eukaryota; kingdom Metazoa; phylum Chordata; class Actinopteri; order Cypriniformes; family Xenocyprididae; genus Chanodichthys; species Chanodichthys erythropterus. Next base: position 25,439,109 of record NC_090225.1, on the reverse strand, counting down.
AAAGACATCGTTAAAATAGTCCATGTGACTACAGTGGTTCAACCTTAATTTTATGAAGCAATGAGAATACTTTTTGTGCGCAAAAACGAAACAAAAATAATTACTTTATTCAACAATTTCTTCTCTTCTGTGCCATTCCCCTTCACTCAGATTTCCAAAATATCTTAATTTGTGGTCTGAAGATAAACAAATGTGTTACGGGTTTGGAACGACATGAGGGTGAGTAATTAATTACACAAAATTATTAATTTCATTTTTGGGTGAACTAACCCTTTAAAGCTTTGTCAAGCCAACATTCAAAGTTTGATTAAACAAACTTTCTTTTTCTAGATAATTTCAGTTCCACTGATAGCACAAAAAATTAAAAAAATAAAAAAAATAAATCAATTTAGAAAGTGTCAAACATGTATTTTGCTGAACGTAACTACAAATCTGAAATCTCTGAATAAAAAAAATCTTTAAAAAAAAAAAAAAAAAAGTTTATATTAGTTTCAAACAATAATCATTTTATAATTATTTGACATAAACCTTGTTGTAAACAGTTTTTAAAGGATGGTTGACAGATGTTTAATCACCTACCATGTCATGGCCAAGAATTGCAAAATGCAGAAAATGATTGCCAGACCCTTTTTGTTCCACTGCAGGGCAACAAGGAGAAAAAGAAAAATGAGTAATGTACATTTTCTCAAGTGAATCGTAAACTAATTATAAACAATAAAGATGTTGTGTAGGAAGCGTACCCAAAACACTGCGCATAATGTCAACACAAGGAATAGCTGGGGGAAGAGCACACACAGGATAAGAGATTGTCATCAAACACCCATGAGACATAGCAAAAAGAATTTTAATAGATATACATGCTTGCATTACATGTGGAAACAATGACTATATTAACAGCTGATGAGGTAAGCAATATGGGATTAATCCAGATAATATGACAAAATGAGAGTGCTGTGCTTGAGCAAGTGTGAACAGATTCAGACCAAAACAGATTATAACGGAAAGTGATTTTCCACTGTGATTTTTCTGGATTACTACAGCAGTTATTTGAATCTCTTAATGCCTTGTAGTCATCTTAAGACCATCCAGATTTGTGACTGTAAAAGGCTGAAGCATTTTTTTCGTGTGTGCGTATGCTCAACTCAAAAAAGTTATAATATAATATAATAATAATTTTTCTTAAATGTTTAATTTGAAAAGTGTGCTTGTGCAGTTTTTTTCTTAAACACATTTCACTTGGTTTGACATTTTGTTATCTAACACCATGACAAGGTTAAAAAAAAAAAAAAAAAAAAAAAAAAAAAAAAAAAACTAATAAGGATGAGTCAACTGTTCTGCTATGAGGTTAAATTCGCCTTTCCAAAATGTCTTTTCTCATTAGCTCTCCAGTGCTGACTCAGTGTGGTGTGCCAGAGGCTCTTTCTTACCAGCATCATAATAGTGGCTAAAAGCCTGGTGGGCTCAAACATACGCTTCAGCTGTTTAAATGGACCCATCAGGAAACAGGTGCTGTGGAAAAACAGTGACACAGAATGAGCTCAAGTCACAATACACATGTATCCATCACTCACAGTAACACCAAAGGTGCATTAATAACTAACAAAAGCAAATTAATTTGTTGACATTTTCTTGATATTTATACATTTCCACCTAAATTATATAAATTTATCATTTTAAAAGCATCACTTTGACCAAACAACTACTCTAGCCAAAAAGATTGACAATGTTTAATTTATTTTTTGTTCTGCTCTTGTTGATACTGCTTCCTATATAATAATGACTGTCCTGTCTAGTTGGATGCTATTGTGTATCACACTGAGCTTTTTAGATACAGATTTCAACAACAGTAAGTAAAAGTTTACTGGGAAAAGTTCAAACCAAGATCACTGGAAAAATGTGCCCTTTCTGCAAAATGATAATGTTGCAAACTTGCAAAGTAAAGTGTCCAGTGAGTGGTGCTAAAAGCATGTTCAGTTTTATCCGAAACAGATGAAAAATCAGACGTGAATCTGGCAATGTTTTATTACGTTGGTTGTTGTATGTATCACAGCAGTTCTGAATTGAAATGTCCGGTTAGTGGCGCTAAAAAGGTTAACGATAAAGTACCACTTACACTAAACCCTAAACATACCTAATAGTATTAACAAAAGCAAATATAACATAAACACATTGACAAAAAAATTAAACTAAAGACATTTTAGATGCTATTAAAACAAGGATGTCAAGGATGCATCATCTAATGTCTAGAACATTTAACAGGCAAACTAAAAGACATTCAAATCAGTGTGATATTCATGTTGCTTAAAAACGGTTAGTTCCTGTCCTTGATTCGCGTCATGCCTAACAACGCCCTTCAGCCGTGACTTATTCATGATACAGCACAGTCTCTCGTACCTTATTGCTTACTTATAATCACAAGTAAAATCATCACAAATATATTCAAATATTACCGAGCCCTTGGTTTGTAGCCGTTACAAATATTTAATCTCCTGACTTTACAAAAGCAAAATCTTATTGATTTTCATTTGAGTGACAGGAAGACACCAACGGCACCAATTAGCATAATTCCTAAATCCATAAAGCCCTTTTATTAATTTATGCTGTGAGACATCAGCAAAATCAGTTAGCATCACAATAACGCAGAAGGGGGTTCAGAATCACAGAGTAGATGGACTCTGCTCAGGTCTCAGGGGGCTGAACCCATCTCCTCTGCATTACTCAAGCAACCTTAACCAGGACATTCATTAGATCACAGAAACACTAATGCATGAGCCAGCCATGATGTCATCCTCTCTTCTATGACAACAGGCATCCAGGACAGCCATAATCTGACATTTTCAAAAGCGGTCTATCATCCTAAGTTAAGAAATAGGGCTGGCTCACTTGCTTCTCTAATCTACCTCTAATCTACAGGACGAGTTACTTCTAGCTAAAGGCCAAAAATGGAAAGACCAATATACAAATGATCTGAACTCAAAACCTGTCAAAAACACGCCCAGGTAATATTTCAAAAGTAAGCAAATAAACTTTTTGAATGTAAATGAGCTGAAATAAATATCATGATCTGAACCATCTTTTCGGTCTGGGTCACGACCTTTAAATTAAGTTTCCTGATGCTACCTGATAATATGTCATGCCAGTAGGTTTCCAAACCACTACCATGACCAGAACCAATGTTGTGTGTATTTAAAGCAGGTAACCCAGACAGCATGACCCGTAACTGTAAAGAATTAACCTCTGTAGCTCTGTCAGGACAAGTCTCTGAATAAAGACAGAGTCTGGTTACTAATCAAACCAGACTGAATTTTTATTTAAGTGGCCCAATGGCTCAGTTTAATGATTTCTTACAGAGTTAAGACCTTCAAAGTAAAAAGTGATCTTCGGATATGCAGAGATGCAGTATGGGATAATGCCAGGGGAATTCCTCTAGGTCATTTTTACATCTCACTGCCCTGGTTACTAACTGGGTCTCTTCCTTCTTCCTACATCATGATTGGAAATAGCTGACCGCAAGCATTCTGTGATACACCAATGTCATGCTTTTCTGGAATTTTAGCTACATTATACACTTCCGGTCAAAAGTTTTTGAACGGTGAGATTTTTTAACGTTTTTAAAGGAAATCTCTTCAGCTCACCATGGCTTCATTTATTTGATCCAAAGTACAGCAAAAACTTTTAAACTTGTAATTTTTTAGTGGTGTCTGAAACCTTAGTGGACATTATCGAGTGCACTCATTTAGTGCCACAATGCACCGCAATAACAAGTCAAGTGTACAACTGATGTATGCTGAATGGCTAGAGAATACCCTTAATGCACTGTGACAGTTGTGTGCTGAATGAATTCCTACGTCTCACCAGAAAATGGTCCCTGCGGCTGAATCAATCCATCCATTCATTTTACAAACCGCTCGTCCATGGTGTACAGCGTAATATAATACATATATAATGAATAATGAATATATTTTAAAAGGTGTCCAAGAACACTATTTCACAAGATGTAATATAAGTCTAAGATGTCCCCAGAATGTATCTGTGAAGTTTCAGTTCAAAATACCCCATAGATTTTTTATTATACCATATTTTATCTGCCTATTTTGGGGAGTAATTAAAAATGCGCAGATTCAGTGTGTGTACACCTTTAAATGCTCATGCTCCCCGCCCTCAAGCTCACAAGAGTCGCAACTCTATAATACATTGCATAAACAATAAAATAAGTTCACACAGCTAATATAACTCTCAAAATGGCTCTTTACAAAGTGTTTGTGATGCAGCATATCAGATCAAGTAAGTATGGTAATTATATTTATGGATCTTTACATTTGATTCTGAATGATTTTGATAATGCTCTGTGGCTAACAGGGCTAATGCTACACTGTCGGAGAGATTTATAAAGAATGAAGATGAAGAAAAAAAAAATGAAGGAAAAAAGTTCTTCCCCAAAATGCATGCAGTTTTGCTTTTTTAACCTCTAGAGGGCCAAAAGTTACATAGTGTACCTTCAGTTATATTAGCAGGAATGCACCGAAATCTTGGCCGCCAAAAATGGCATTTTCGGTTTTTGGCCGAAAGAGGAAAAAGGCTGATAATATAAGCTGAAAATATGCCACCCTACCCCTCCATGTTCAGTGATAAGGTTTCAGTCTCGCTCAGAATGTTTTGCGAGCGGCTCCGCTTCTGAAGATGCACAATTTACGCTGTGTTTGCGCTAAGTTCTAGGCTCAAAATCCCTGTGTCCGAAATCACCCCCTAAACCCTTAAATAGAGCATTACTTCAGGGAACAGCCATTTTTAGTGGTGTCTGAAACCTTAGTGGACATTATCGAGTCCACTCATTCAATCCCACAATGCACCGCAATAACGAGCGTACAACTGATGTATGCTGAATGGCTAGAATACCCATAATGCACTGTGACAGTCCACTCGTGTGCTGAATGAATTCCCACATCTCACCAGAAGATGGTCCCCGTGGCTGAAACATCCATCCATCCATCCATCCATCCATCCATCCATCCATCCATCCATTTTACAAACCGCTCGTCCGCGTCATAAAAGTTTTTTTTCAATATAAGTCATTTTCAGTTTTGGTTTTTGCAAAGAGCATCCAGAATTTTCGGTTTTGGTTTCAGCTCAATTTTCATTTTGGTGCATCCCTATATATTACTATATATGAGATTTTTTATTATTATTATTCATGATGGCCATGGCAGAATTGGGCTACTTTAAAACTGTTGCCACGGGTTGTTGTTCATGTCTGTGGGTTGAAGCGACCCAAAATAACATTATATTTTGCGATTTTTAAATTTTTAATGGTATGAACTACCATAAGCAGTTGATGTCTTCATGCAAGATGACATTCTTTATATCTTTTCTGTAAGTAATAAAGTTGATGAGACCTGAACTAAACACTGAGAAATTAAACATCAGCTGATAAAAAAAAAAAAAAAACTAGACCATGCAGAGAAAATTCAAACTTTCCATTAAAAATACTGGTAACACTTTGCATCAAAGTCTCATTTGTTTACATGAATGCATTAACTATCATCAACTAACAATGAACAGTGTATTTTTACAGCATTAATTAACTTTTGTTAATGTTAGTTAATAAAAATGTTCTTGTTCATGTTAGTTCATAAAGTGCATTAACTAATGTTAACAGACATTATTTGATCTTAATAATGTATTAGTAAATGTTGAGATTACCATTAACTAAGATTAATAAATGCTGTAGAAGTATTGTTGTTTTTTTAGTTCATGATAACTAATGTAGTTAACTAATGTTAACAAAAGAAACCTTATTGTAAGGTGTTACTAAAATATTGTACTCATTACAGAGACTGTTCAGCCTGGTGATTTCAGAGAACCAGACAGACCTGTTTCAGTCTTTGGAAACAGAACATCTTGCCACATGGCAACCCAACAACATTGTAAGAGGAGGAGAACAAACTTCTAAGCTGAACTGAAAAGACAATGCATGTCAATGGGAGCCAAAGAACATTTTTGAAGGGTAGTTACAAGTGTCTGACAGCTTGGAAAAAAAAAAAAAAAAAGTGTTAACTTGTCATCCTTTGAGCTGATGCACTGACAAAATTCAAAGTTATGAAACCATACCAAATGCATGGTTTTAGAGGACTAATCCTGTCAGGCTCTTTATGCAATCATGCCTCCAACAGATATGTAACAGAGATATGAACAAATTCCTGAAGTCCAGGTTCATTTTAGGACAACTGTGGCCACTTTGGGACAGTGGCAGTTGAACAAAAATGACAAAGCAGGGCAGCTTCTGGGCTATGCAAGCAGTAGCTAACAGATGATGCATAAGTTGCTTTCCACAAATAGGACAGAACAGAAGGCTTGAAGAAAAAAAAAAAAAAGAAAAAAAAAGAAAAACTCAAACCTGTGCTGAAACCTCAAATATAACATGAGTGGTTACTTTAAAAATAATTTTGGTAACACTTTACAATATGGTTCCATTAATTAACTTTGTAAATAAAGTTGTATTATTTGTGTCCTAATAAGATGGAAAATAGCAATAAATTAATTTTCTGATGTCTCTTTATGGTCTTGCCAACTAAAGGGTTAAAGTCACCATGAAATGGGAGATGGACAAAAATTGAAAATTCCTATTTTTTTTTTTTACAGAATATTGCAGTATTTATTATGAGTTATCCATGCACATAATTATTATTATTATAATTTTTTTAATTAATGTGCTCTCATAATTAACTCCTCCCTCTTGCAGTGACATCTCTTCTCTGATGACGTATTGCAACTTCCGTTTCATCCCAACTTTAATTTTTTCATGCCTTAGTCGCATTTAGAAGATTAGAGCTGGGCAATAATACAGTTTAGATTTTGTGACATCATAAGCAATCAAACAGTTATAGATATGCTATATAGCAGTGGTTCGTGGTACGTGGTACGTGAGGTGACAAAAGGGTGTACACAAACAAAATGCTAAGTAGTTCATTTAACTCTACCATAACTTAAAATAATTTTAAATCAAGCATGTATTTCTAACTGGCAAAATGTCATAAATCCATTACATTTAATCAAATTACCTCATCTTTTGCAGTCAAAAATGACTGCATCCACAGAAGCAGCGTGCATATGATTGTGTGCAGTCTGCTGCTATAAATCACGCTAAATTACTGATGTTCTCAACAATGCACCTTTGTAAAAGTGGGGATTTAGCACTCGCATGAAGAACATATAGACATAGATAGTGGATTGATATCGATTTAAGAGTCAAACTTTCTTCGATACAAAAACATACCTTGTGTGAGTTCTTGTATTTAATGTTGATAATGAGCAAGAATGCAATTGCTCCCAAATATCATACCCAAATGACTGCAAATGTGACATTATACAACAGGTCATAAAACAAAACGTACATTTTAAACACAGATATAGTCTCACAGATATTTGTAACGAAAACCACAGCAGAACTACTACACATGAATGCGGCTGCGGCTTTGAGCGAATCGTGAGACTCAATGATTCATTCACAGCCACTTGCTTCGTTACTGAATGAATGACTCAATGACTCACTCATAAAAACAGTGACTTGCTGCCACCTACTGGCGGTTTTAGTTTAATATTTAAATATTTATCACTTTGTTTTACCATCATTGCAAATTTCTCTATTGAACATTTTTCAATTTAAAACATTATTTGTTTTATAAACTTATTCATAAAGGTAAAAATACACACTAGAAAATCAATTTAGGGGGCAAATATTGTCCCTTAATGGAAAAGGTGTGACTGCAGTCTAAGTGGAAAAGAAGGGGTACGCAGAAGGATGGTAATCCCTTCAGGGGGTGCTCCACTCTAAAAAGTTTGAGAACCACTGCTATATAGTATGTATTGTCCTACACAAGTTTACTGCATGTATGCAATACTTATATATACACAACTTTATATAAAGAGCTGGGCAATAATATAGTTACATTTTGCAGCAAAATAAAAAAAAAAAAATCAGGCTGTTAAGACTTGCTATACAGTACATATCGCTTTCCTTGAGTATACTCCATGCATGAGGAGAAAAAAGGGCAACAGGTCTACAGATTTAACCAATAATTAAGCTGTCACTAATAGCGGATGACCAGTTTGGGACCAAATGTTGTAGTTATTGATAAACATACATTTCACAAATTAAAGATGTGATTGCTGCAATAATCTTGGATTTAAAATTTAATGTCTGGAAAACTATGTCACCATTTATTAATTTTATGCTAGATAATACTGTATGTAATATACCTAATCATTTCCCCAAGTTCCAACAAAAATGCAGGATATTTGTCTATTACCTGCTCCATATCCACGGAAGTGTCAAAACTAGACAAAATTAAGTAGCCTACCTAATATATCTAGTAAATCCCACCCACAAAATAATGACACAGAATCAGCATCCAAGAGACTGTGCCATCGTATGCATGTCCTATACCCAGCCATAATTACACTTACCTTGAAATTGCTGCAATGTTTCCAAGGGTGTAGAATACAGCAAACAGTTTAATACCAGCTTTAGGCAAGAAAAGGAGTGCAGTTCCCTGTTTCAGAAGATATAATGTGGCTTGTCAGTCAATTTTCAAACATTTCTATGAAATAGCATGTCTGTTATAAAATAAAATCATTCTGATGTACAAACTCTCAATTTCAGAGTTTCATGAACACATTAAACAATTCTGCCACCTAGTGGTGTTACAAAGCTTTTGCGTAGTAGAGCGCTACATAAAAAGACAGTGGCCCCAAACATTTTTTAGGACACTTAATTACACTTAAAACTGTATGAATGTTGTTGCATCAGATAACAAAATATCACACAAAGTGGCATGCTAAATGATGCTAGAGCTTTTATTAGAAGTAACATCAAGTAACCATCAAGTAACAGCCTACATATATAGTTTATGGTTGCCGTCTATGTTATCAGTAAAAGTATTATCACACAACTGTGGCCAGACAACATAGCAACTGAAAGCAGGAACAGGGCGGCGTCATTAGGGCGCCAAGTTTACCCATTTGTGATAATGGTTTTACATGTGTTGCATTGCATAAAATTCAAGAACCAATGGTGTTTTGCTGTCAATTACCTTTTTTTGTGTGTGAGAAACCAAAATTTTAGCTGTTATTAAAATTATTCAAACTTCTCAAATATCATTTATGATTGGGGATATTGGGTATATTCAAACTTGCCACATTGAAATTGCTTATGTGACATACAATAATCTATGGCATTTGGTATCAATGTGCCTTTTTAAAATAAACTCAAGCATGAATGAGATTTGTTGGGAAGATTAGCCTATTAAATCACACAAAATTACTGTATGGCTTCAGGAAACCATATAATAGAAATATAGCAGACATATCATTAAAGACCATGTTTATGCTGTTTTTTGTTATTTTTGGAGCTTGGCAGTACAAAAAAATTATCCAAGTTTGGAAAAGAAGAAAAAAGGAGATGGAATTAGAACGTCATGAGGGTGAGAAAATTAATTTCATTTCTGGGGAAGCTATTCTTTAAAGACTAAGGTAACAACAAATGACTGTGGGTGTTGGAAATCACCTAGGCCAATATGTGGGCATGGCTGCTGAAAGAACAAATTACTGGACAGATAAAGACCTTAATGGAAAAATAATAAGACAAGTTAACTCACAAGTATTGAGCACAAGATCCCTGCTGCGAAACAAATGACGAACCATTTCACCCGTGTGCTGAAACTGAGTGTGGTGCCGTCCAAAACCTACAGAGAAGAATCAAAGGAAGTCACATGATTCATAATGCCCCACGAACAAAGACCAAAAGTTCATGCTTTTAGCATGCTGACTGCATCTGATTCATTAAAATGCCACTGACCCACAGGAAGAACAAGACAGGAATAAAATGTGCTATTGTTCTTTCTTTTCCATATAAATGGACGCATGCATTATCAAACTGATTAACAGGATGGTTGGTACTTCACATAAGAATAAATGTGTGGCATACAAACTGAAAAACTAAAAAGAACACATCACTGCATTTTTACAGTTACAAAATTCATAAGTTACAGAATGATTTAAATCTAAAAAAGATAAAGGAAAATGAGGTTACTCATGATATGACCCTCTGTCAGACACTATGGTATGTAAAACAGGTAACACTTTAGTATAGGGAACACATATTCACTATTAACTATGACTTTTCCCTCAATAAACTCCTAATTTAGTTCTTATTAAAGGTGATAAAGAGGATCTTTTCGTCGACTGAGAAACCAAAGACTGTTACTGAGTTTTTGAAATGAGTGCATGCATAAGAACAGCCCCCTCCTTCACAGCTCATTTAGAGGGAACGCCTCCCAAAAGTCGTGCACGAGTATTGGAACACGAGTGTTTACCACCGGCATTCGCTCTGTCGTTTTAGTGGATTCATTATGTCGGACTCACCGCAGGTAACTCATAATCTGCAGTTGTTACTCCTGTCTCCTGACAAAAACATTGCATGCGGTGCCTGTGGAGTGTGGAAAGTTACTGGAGCGCGCAGCCGCACTCGTCTCTCACAAGGAACGTCATGTCAGTGATTGACAAGCCAGAGGGCCAATCGTTCACGCGATGATCGCGTAAACGATTGGCTGATGTTATTCCTTTCAGTGCACCTAATAAATAGTCTTTTTATCAGTTAGTAAAGACAGTTTCAAGTAATATTGCAAAAATGTATAAAAACAAAACATCCTCTTTAGCACCTTTAATAGTTAGGTTTAGGTACTGGGTAGGATTAAGAATATAGAATAAGGTCATGCAGAATAAGGCATTAATAAGTACTAATAAACAGACAATATTCTAGTAATATGCATGCTAATAAGCAACTAGTTAAAAGACCCTAAAATAAAGTGTTACCGTAAAACATATCTAGTGGCATTTAAAAGGACAAAACAACTAGAGAGGGTCTGAAACGGTTTAAAACCCAGCGTCAGATATTTTAGTTTGGCTTGTAGGAATTAAAACAACATCCGGATGTCATGACCTTACCTCACATGATCCTTTCCCTCAGGAAGCATGTAAAACCAGCAGTATTAACAAATATTATTATCAGATAACAAACTTTTGCAAACAAATAAAAGACAGAGCAGTTGTCATTGCAGTACAGTCCAAAATAGAGCAACATTACTATGTGATCACTTTATGTAGACTCATTCTCCTTACAAACACTATGATTTGTGATAACAACCATGTTGTTGTTGTTGTTTAACTCTGTAATGACGGTAATATCATACTACCATAGTACACTTTGCAGGACACTAGAGTATTATGCTATAAGAGGTATGGTATGGTAATCATTCACCTCCAAGGTATTACCAATTGGTATCACAGTACTTTTGTAAGAACTCGAAGGAAGTTAAAAATACCAACACTGTCAAACTCTGCGGGCATTGGGGCCTCTCAGAAGCAGAAAAACTACCAACAAACACACGTTTACTCTCCTTATACCTGAGCTGTAAGTCCCACTTCTTCATTCTCGTCTCGACCACTTAATACACGACGCAACTTGTCCATCGTTGCTCGTCAGGTGAAATATTGCTCAGCTGAAATTATCCAACAACTTCCTCGAAGTTCACCATTGACACACAAACCAGACGTTACTTTTCTCCACCCGTATTCCGTGAACTCCGCCCTTCATGTCACTGCTGATTGATATGGTTGGGCGTACTTTGATGAGTGACTTCTAAATTACCCAATCGTAGACAGAGTTAGAATATCAATAGCCAATCCTCACACAGGAGGCGGGCATTGCCAAAATGATGGTGGAACGTGCATGCGCAGATTTGATCTCTGTCGGTTTTTTTTTTTTTTTTTTTTTTTGACGCGTACGCCAGCCAGTTTGGCATGCTCGCTGTGGGCTCAAACTCAGCTCCTGGAGGGCCACAGCTCCAGGACCTTCTCATGAATATATTAATGTACTTGTTTATTTATTTGAACGACTAGTCAGATGCACACAGTCTACCATATATTAATTTCAAGAACTTACATGGTTAACATTTAAGTAGGCTGTCAATCACACATCATAATATTGACACCAGTTTGATCACATTTTTATGTATTTTATTTATAATTTTTGGTATGCAAGCCATACAAGTATAATTATTTCTTTAGCAAGGACAGATCCTAATACTTTTGCTGTTTGGTAGGTATCACTGTATGTCTCCACACCTGATGCACAGCATAAACTGTGAAGCACTGATGCGCTGACATAAACCTGTTTCTGAGTATTGTTATAAAACAAAAATCTAAAACTTCACATTTCACATGTAAAAAATAAGCCACATCAGCAAAAGATAAAGTGTTTGGCTGAAGGACCTGACACAGCCCAGAATGTGTTTCTCTGCTTAACAGAGCTTCATTTTGGAAAAGGTGTTGATCATATTGATACAAAAATAGTGGACTGTCTTCTAGAGAGTATTTTTATCATACAAAATTAAGGTTATTTTCATCTGTACTGCTATCATTAAACTTTCAGAGGCTGCTACAAATTGTGTATGGCATGCGAATAGAATGTCTGATTATTCTTGATTAAGCAGAATGCTATGTGTGGAGAGCAGATTTTCTAATGCACGGTTATGAACTAATGCATATAGGCAAGTTGTATTACACTTTATTTTGATGGTCTAAATCAGATCTACTAACTATTAGTAAGTCTGTCAACTAACTTTCATTAGAGAAGCAGACTATAGTATACTGTTAGGTTAGGGTTTCTAGAATAAGTTGACATGTAGTTGCAAATAGTTTGTAGAATGTTTGTTGGGACCATCAAAATAAAGTGTTAAAGGTGCTGTAAGTGATCTTGGGTGGAGTAACTTTCTGTTGACGTTCGAAGTGTTGACAAACAAAACAGAGGCTAGCTAGACCCTCCCTCCTCCCCCTCCCCCTCCCCTCCGTGCTTCCTGAAACAGTCATGAACGCGCATTTAAAATCATTCTTGTCGGTTATTGGCTGGAGCATGTTTATTATGTTTCGTGGTCCAGGCTGCACCAGTTTATTTTTATTGCCATTTTCGGAGCTTGTGGCGACTACAGAGACCGCATTTTTTTTACAGTGTGTTCAGGGGACAGGCAGCTAGCGTATAGTGAGGTGATGTTTGCTGTATGTGACAAAAAATGTTTTGGCCTAAAAACGCATGACATTGCTTAGAGCACCTTTAAGCAGATATTAAGCAGACAGTCTACTAATACTCTAATGAATGCTCGTTGACATGCAGATGCAAAGTTAATTATAGTTAGTAAAATGTCTAAAGTGGACCATTGAATTAAAGTGTTACTGCAAGTTATGACTTCTGATGGAAGAATTATGTAATACTGGTTAAAGGATTAGTTAACAGATAATTTACTCACCACCATGTCATCCAAGATGTTCATGTTTTTCTTTCTTCAGTCAAAAAGATATAAGGTTTTTGATGAAAACATTCCAGGATTATTCTCTTATAGTGGACTTCAATGGCCTCCAAACGGTTGAAGGTCAAAATTACAGTTTCATTACAGCTTCAAAGGGCTTTAAACGATATCAGACAAGGAATACGCCTTCCCTATTCAACTTACGGAACGAACGCAGCGCCAGTTCCATTTTTTCCATAAGTAGAATAGGGAAGGTGTAGGACGTACAGTGTAAGCTTTTTGAAGAATATGAAAGTGCGGTTTTGGCAGAACCACTTGGAAGGTGATCATTTGTTTATATAAAGCATATACATTTAAATATTTTTTCGAAAATGACCAATCGTTTTGCTAGATAAGACCCTTATTCCTTGTCTGGTTTTGTTTAAAGCCCTTTGAAGCTGCACTGAAACTGCAATTTTGACCTTCAACCGTTTGGAGGCCATTGAAGTCCACTGTAAGGAGAATAATCCTGGAATGTTTTCATGAAAAACCTTAATTTATTTTTGACTTAAGAAAGAAGGACATGGACATCTTGGATGATATGGGGGTGAGAAAATTATCAGGAAAATTGTATTTGAAAGTGAACTAATCCTTTAAGGTTGCCTTTAACATCATGTAACAGAAGATTATAATGGATAACTGTAGGTGTAATAGATGATGACCTCAGTACATAAAGCATGTCATGTGTTTTCAAGATCACTGATCCAAATACTTTCCAATATATGTTCGATTATTTCGGTAGTCTAGTTCGAACTGTATTTTTACCTTTTTTCTTTTTACATTTCTATGGAAGTGAAAATACATGCACATGATTATATTCTAAATTTTATTTCTTTATCATTGTTCAATCAATCTAGTGCAAATGTGTGGCACTTGTTTAGGTTTCGTGCTTATGCATAAAGGTCACTTAAAAATAATTAGATAAAAATGTACGAGATATCTTCAATAAACACATAAACACTTAAATAATTATATAGATAAACGTGCATATCAACAAACACATTTATAAATAATTAAATAAATAATTAAATAAATAAACCAACCAACCAATTTGGTCCAAATACACAAGATGAAAAAAAAAACAAAAAAAACATTCAAATTAAACACAGCTGTGTTCGAAAAAAATCTCAGCATTAGCCTACATAAGACCAATAAACCAAAAAAAAAAGAAAAAGATAAAAGAAAGTAAAACTGGGACATAAAGAAAGTAATTACGTAATAAAAAAAAAACCAAAATGACATGAAAGATGTTCTTTGTGCTTTCATTAGCATGTTAGAACCATTTGTTTGTCATAAAAATACATACTGTACCTGGCATGCATGTTCAAAAGATGTTAATAATGCTGGCATATTAAAGGCGCAGCACTCTCCCCATGAAAGACAAAAACATCTTCTGCTAACTTCTACATGGCTCTAATTGAAGTGTCTGCAGCAAGTAGTAGCAACTTTTATGAATGACTGGGTTTCCGACCGACTGCACACAGTTTGGGAAAGATAACTGTGATCTTTGCTGCACCATTAAAAGGAAACACTCCATGATGCTACACTCCAGAGGTTCACAAGGCTGGAACACACCCAAAAAAAAAAAAAAAATGCACCGCGCTCCGCAAGATCTGTTTTTGAGCACTGACAGCTGTGATGTTTGCATCTGACCCACATCAATCTCCACATCAGCAGAGTCACTTGGCCGATCATTTGTCTCTCTTTGGAGATAGCTCTGACACTTTCTGGTCAATCCAATTTTTCCACTCTGCTCCGGAAGCTTTGGCGGTTGTCTGGTACCTTGTCCGAAGCCTGGGCGCTGACATTTCTTAAAGCTGTAGACGCTCACGTGTCTGGCCGGAGTACTATAGACGAGTCGATGTTAGTCTTTTCATGCCTCTTCTCTGAGCCAAACTGGAAGAGAGCACTGGCTCCAGTTTTGGGGCCTGAGGTGATCGATTCAAAGCGGAGTATGTGGCAGCCATCGCTCCCTAGGAAAAGATGTCATAGATTGAATTAATATATCATGAATTACGCAATGTCAAAGCATTAGTTTGGACCCAAAAGTAGTATCTATGGCCCTGTTTCCACCTGATATTAAGATCGATAGGATCACAAGTAGATGAGGGAGACACATTCCCGTTACACCTGGTATTTTAATCCGTCTCTTTTGTCCACGTTCAACCACTTCTGTCCTGATTTCTTCAAGGGGAGGGTTTATGGGTGGATAAATGTGTTAGTTTTTTTCAGATCTTTCGATCTAATGGACAAAATAAGCTTGCACAATTTACATATGAATGGCTGGAGATGACTGAAAACACACAGGGCCCTATCATATCTGGCATGACGCAAGTGTTTTTTGCTAGTTTCAACCCGAAGCAGTTATCATTTTCATGTCCTGCGCCACATTGTTTAAATAGGAGATGCATTTGTGCCCATCTGTGTGCCAATGGGCGTGCTGGTCTGAAAACAAGGTGTGTTCAGGCGCATTGTTGTTGAGTTGCTATTTTGAGGCAACTGAAATAGACTGTGCCATTGACCAACTGAAACATGGTCAATGGCGCAATATTTGATTTGTTATTTAAAGAGTGCGTTAGTAATATGCGCCTAATAGGCAGGTGCACAATGCGCATACACTCTGCTTATTACCAGGCTTGGGAGGGTTACTTTAAAAAGGTCACATATATATTCTTTATATACAAACCCGCTTCCAAAAAAGTTGGGACACTGTACAAATTGTGAATAAAAAAGGAATGCAATAATTTACAAATCTCTTAAACTTACAGAATATAGATAACATATCATATGTTGAAAGTGAGACATTTTGAAATGTCATGCCAAATATTGGCTCATTTTGGATTTCATGAGAGCTACACAATCCAAAAAAGCAATAGAGGTAGCAATAACAGGCCGGAAAAGCTAAATGTACATATTAGGAACAGCTGGAGGACCAATTTGCAACTTATTAGGTCAATTGGCAACATGATTGGGTATAAAAAGAGCCTCTCAGAGTGGCAGTGTCTCTCAGAAGTCAAGATGATCAAAGGATCACCAATTCCCCCAATGCTGTGGCAAAAATAGTGGAGCAATATCAGAAAGGAGTTTCTCAGAGAAAAATTGCAAAGAGTTTGAAGTTATCATCATCTACAGTGCATAATATCATCCAAAGATTCAGAGAATCTGGAACAATCTCTGTGCGTAAGGGTCAAGGCCGGAAAACCATACTGGATGCCCGTGATCTTCGGGCCCTTAGACGGCACTGCATCACATACAGGAATGCTACTGTAATGGAAATCACAACATGGGCTCAGGAATACTTCCAGAAAACATTGTCGGTGAACACAATCCACAGTGCCATTCGCCGTTGCCGGCTAAAACTCTATAGGTCAAAAAAGAAGCCATATCTAAACATGATCCAGAAGCGCAGGCGTTTTCTCTGGGCCAAGGCTCATTTAAAATGGACTGTGGCAAAGTGGAAAACTGTTCTGTGGTCAGACGAATCAAAATTTGAAGTTCTTTTTGGAAAACTGGGATGCCACGTCATCCGGACAAAAGAGGACAAGGACAACCCAAGTTGTTATCAGCGCTCAGTTCAGAAGCCTGCATCTCTGATGGTATGGGGTTGTATGAGTGCGTGTGGCATGGGCAGCTTACACATCTGGAAAGGCACCAACAATGCTGAAAGGTATATCCAGGTTCTAGAACAACATATGCTCCCATCCGGACGTTGTATCTTTCAGGGAAGACCTTGCATTTTCCTACATGACAATGCCAGACCATCATGGCTGCGTAGAAGAAGGATCCGGGTACTGAAATGGCCAGCCTGCAGTCCAGATCTTTCACCCATAGAAAACATTTGGTGCATCATAAAGAGGAAGATGCAACAAAGAAGACCTAAGACAGTTGAGCAACTAGAAGCCTGTATTAGACAAGAATGGGACAACATTCCTATTCCTAAACTTGAGTAACTTGTCTCCTCAGTCCACAGACGTTTGCAGACTGTTATAAAAAGAAGAGCCACACAGTGGTAAACATGGCCTTGACCCAACTTTTTTGAGATGTGTTAATGCCATAAAATTTAAAATCAACTTATTTCTCCCTTAAAATGATACATCTATGTTGTATTCTGAATAAAATATTGAAATTTGAAACTTCCACATCATTGCATTCTGTTTTTATTCACAATTTGTACAGTGTCCCAACTTTTTTGGAATCAGGTTTGTATATAGAAAGAAAGAAAGAAAGAAAGAAAGAAAGAAAGAAAGAAAGAAAGAAAGAAAGAAAGAGAAAGAAAGAAAGAAAGAAAGAAAGAGAAAGATTTTGGGGTGAACAACTTTACTATAAATAAATTGCATTTTTAAATTTGATTTTAATTATTTCTTCTCAATTTCTTTAAGTTTTTTTTTTAAATGTTACATGTTCCATACTTTTGAATGGGTCTCCGCAATAAACATATTTGACCATTCTTATAAATTATCTATTGCATTATTATTATTGTTGTTGTTGTTTAGAGCTTAAAAATAGAAAAGTGACATCAGATCATAACCAAACTGAACAAGCTCGGATCAAACATTTCTGTTTATGTTTGTTCTGCTTTGATTTTAATGTTTAGCATTTTGGTTACTTTTAAAACCTATTAAAACTAAGCAACCATGTCTCATTTCCACAACTTGGGAATACACAGCCCTGAATATATATTCAGAAATTTCCATGAATTGAAAGCGTTTTTCCCCGCAGGCAGCATCGTTTCAACTAGCAACAGTGATTCAATCTGCGTCAGCGGGTGGCTCACTTGAGTCATCACTGGCAACAGAACCAGGAAATACTGTATAATCAAGCAGCGCTTAATACGCGTTATTATGGAAAAATAATTATTTATTTCGTTTTAAATGAAACGATTGTAATCCTGATAGTATATTTTTTCAAAATGTAACTGTAATCTGATTACAACGTTTTTTGACGTAACTAACAAATTCGTTACTGGATTTGTGTATCCTCATTACGTGATGCCGTTACATGTATTCAGTTACTCCCTAACCCTGCTTATTACACACAGAGAGACAAGCAGCAGCACACAAAACATGCCAAATATTAAAAATAAAAGGATTACAATGCTTTTAGTATTTTAGTGTTTACACGTTAAAACAGTCGGTGGAGAGTAGGTGGTCTTTTGTGGCTGTTCGAACACATTCGACCACATGAATGTTTCCACTATGAAAACAATCCGGTCAAATGCATTTTTGACTACCTCTGGAAGTGGTCAAAAGTAGACAAGCTCAAAACGTTTTAGACCCCGTTTACACCTGTATTTAGCATCGTCCACTTGTGATCCTATCGACCAAAACACATCTTAGTGGAAAGAGGGCCTGTGACAATTCAAAGTGACAGTTAAAACTGTTTGCAACAATACTTCATGTTAGTTACCTGATGTTGATAGTATGTACACTATTGTTCAAAAGTTTGGGGTTAAGGCCCATTCACACCAAGGACAATAACTATAACGATTACTATATAGTTAAAAGATATAGTTCTAAAAACTGTTCTAA